>NW_027324537.1:0-1124 GCF_032062135.1 Pyxicephalus adspersus | reverse complement strand
CTGAATAGCGCGACCGCGTACGATTCCGGATCGCTAATACGAATGCGCGACCGATAATCCGATTCTGCTTGATGAATCAGGGGCATTGTGTTTAATTATGAGTAATATAAACATAATTATAATAGGAAATATATGTATGTATATATATGTATGCTGTTGTAAAACATAATATAGGTATTTTATAAAATAAATAAAATTGTCCTAAAACAGTTTAAGGAGTGTATACATGTGTCATTCATTGCATCAGGGTTAAAGGTAATTCCAAAACACAAGACAACAACACAAACCTTTGACATGGCTAATAGCTGTAGCTTTCACATCATTCTTGTTCTTCCTGTGGAAGACCTATACCAAATAAAATGCAATATAGATGTGGCCAAATTCATCTTTTACTTTAAAAAATCAGTCATTCTATTTTGCTTCTTCTGAGTTCTGATTCTTGCATTAATGACACATCTTCGGTAAAGACACATACATGCTGGATAGGCAAAAATATGATTCAACTTTTCACTGGAAAACTCACTAAAAAATTTTAAAAAATGCACTTCATCTGAAAAGATGCATTCCATTGTTCAAGAACTTGCAAATTGACCTTAACTTGCAAATACATAGCTACCTTTTGTCTCTAAATTTCATTGAAATGTATTGACCCTGGAAATGTTATTGGATTTCAGCTGTGCAATCAAATTGCCGTTATAAGAAGATACTTGATAATATGATTTATATCTATAATATTATGATTTTTACTGTTCATTCTTATAACTTATAGATCAGGCATGTCTGCATTACCTTCTGTTAAACCTGTTCCTAAATTGAGGAGGTACCACACATCACAGAGGCTAAATATTTAGCTATTTTTATGTATAGTTATTTAATTATAAAATTCCAATACACTTTTGTTACACTTTGCAGTAGTGGGACTTGCTTATCACTGGACTGGCTTAACACCAGCCTAAAGTGGAAGTTCTATTTATTGGCCCTGATTCATCAATGAAATCTGCGCTCGCTGGAAGCGCGAACGTACGCGCGGCCAGCGAGCGCGGTTTCTCGCGGTCTGGAGTCAAGTGCGCTCGTACACTCGCCTCCTCACTGCCAGCCGGATTCCTGCCTTGATAATAATGAGC
>NW_027324536.1:0-1124 GCF_032062135.1 Pyxicephalus adspersus | reverse complement strand
TTAACACAATCAGTGGTGACTCCTTATAGTGGTTCGTGATGAGAGTGAATGCCGGGATACTATCCCCCGGGCATCTTCATTGTAATGTCTGCTGTAGGCAATGAGGACCTAGTCTGAAAACACCTCTCCATTTCACGCTTAATTTCTTCCCACAGTGTGTCTATGCCTGCCTCAGTATTTAGTTTATAATTTCCAGCAGGTGTATTTGGGGGCTCTATAGTACTTATAGAGGGGACCTTACTCTATTTTGTCCCACTATCCCATCTATTATGAGACGCATATCTTCCTGTGTCACACACCTTCCTTTACAGGCTCTCTTTAAATAATGCAATGTCCCAGATGAAGATGAAGAAGGTTTAGGGCAGTGCTTAACAATCTTAATAATATCATCTACTTCAATAGGTTTTTTTACCAAGGTGTCACCTACAGTCATAAAAGGGAATTGTTCATCAGTGTCATTTTCCTCATCTGGCAGTGCCTGTTCTTCCCTCCTTGCTGTTTTAAATGAAGCTGCATCTTTAGACTTATCACTATCATCCTTATTTTCACTCTCTTGCTGTTTGGCCCCTTTCCCCCTATCATAAATTATTTTCTGTACTACTTGAGCCCGTTCCATATGTTCCTTAACCATTGGCATGACTGCTGAAATCCTGTCCTTGTCAATACTTGCCTTTTCTCTTTCCCTACTACCTCCACTATGCTTATGTCTACTTCTACTGGAGTTTCTTGATTTTCTAGCAGGCCTTTCCTTTACTTCCTTTTTAGGTTCAAGCACAGGTTGAGCCTCAAACTTTTCCTTATCACTTATCAATCTCACTGTTCACTTCCTGTGGAGCTGGGGAAGGACTGCGGCTAACTTTCAAACTAATTCTGTCTTCTTCATTCTCAGTCTCTGACGCAGACTTATCTAGGTCTCCGGCCATAACAGAAAATGGAAAAGGAGGGGAGCTATCTGCCGGTACCTCAACTACATCCCCTAATGGGGTATCCTCTAATGGTTCTGGGCCTATATCAGAGGCTGTCAATATCTGCAGTGCACATCTTTTTAGTTCCAACTTAGACTCCCATAATTTCAAAAAATGTGGAAAATCTCTCCCAAGAATAACCTTATGTGTTAGTGCTGG
>NW_027324535.1:0-1125 GCF_032062135.1 Pyxicephalus adspersus | reverse complement strand
GAGGTGGCGGCAGCATCAGGAGGCCACAGAGTGGCACAATGACATAGTGTGGAGGTGGTGGCAACATCAGGAGGCCACAGAGTGGCACAATGACAGAGTCTGGAGTGGGCGTCAGCAGCAGGAAGATACCACAGAGTGGCAAGGTGACATAGTGTGGAGATGGCAGCAGCAGCATCAGGAGACCACAAAGTGACCTGGTGACAGAGTGGGGCGGTGGGTGGCAACACCAGTACCCACTGAAGAAGGTAGGTGAAATAAGGGAGCACTTGGCATCTGATGTGTGGCATCAGGCGGGGACTTGACTCGGAGGGGCTCTTGCTTCTGGCTCCAAGCGCCCAGCGCACGCCAGGTGCGACCCACTCTGAGGACAGTGACAGGTGGGGGGTTTAACTGGGGCGGTACACCTGTTAAACGGTAAGGCAGGTGTCCTAGGGCAAGCTCAGGGAGGACAGAATCCTCCCGTGGAGCAGAAGGGCAAAAACACATTTGATCTTGATTGTCAATCTGAATACAGACCGTGAAAGTAGGGCCTCTTAATCCTTCCTACTCTTGGGTTAGGAGCAGGAGGTGTCAGAAAACTTACCACAGGGATAACTGGCCACAGAGTGGCACAATGGCAGAGTCTGGAGGTGGCCGCAGCATCAGGATGATACAGAGTGGAACAATGAAAGAGTCTGGAGGTGGCAGCAGCATCAGGATTTTAAGAATGAATACAGACCGTGAACGTAGGGCCTCTTAATCCTTCCTACTTTTGGGTTAAGAGGTGTCAGAAAATTTACCACAGGGATAACTGACCACAGAGTGGCACAATGGCAGAGTCTGGAGTTAGTGGCAGCATCAGGAGGCCACAGAGTGACACAACGACAGAGTCTAGAGGTGGCGGCAGCAGCAGCATCAGGAGGAGGCCACAGAGTGGCACAAGGACAGAGTCTGGAGTTGGAGGCAACAGCAGCATCAGGCAGAGGCCACAGAGTGGCACAATGACAGAGTCTGGAGGTGGCAGCAGAATCAGAAGGCCACAGAGTGGCAGAATGACATAGTGTGGAGGTGGCGGCAGCATCAGGAGGCCACAGAGTGGCACAATGACATAGTGTGGAGGTGGCGGCAGCATCAGGAGGCCACAGA
>NW_027324534.1:0-1125 GCF_032062135.1 Pyxicephalus adspersus | reverse complement strand
ACCGAACACAGAAAGATAAATGGTATACTTTCTGTTTACAGGTATGACTTTGAAATACAACTTTTATTTAGGCTGCCAAGGTCACTTACCCTTATCTCAACTATTTGCACAATTTCTTTAAAAAACTTGTGTCCAAAGCATAGCTGTATAGTTGAGGTAAAGTGTAACTAATGCTTTGTGCATAAGCAAAATTTTGTTTCTGTCTCAAGTCAAAAGTGGAGCCAGCAGGACATTTTCAGGTAAAAAGCAGTGTGGTATGAAGTTAGCCAGGACGGGGAGGATGATATTTAGATTACTACTCTGAACTCTTATTAAAGCAAATGTTCACCTAAAGTGTTTTAGGATGAGTCAGGATAATGAGGTCATTGGCCCATCCACTGATATATCCGGTCCTATAAGAGTTGGTAGGCCCCGGAATCTTAGAGTTCAATGTGTGCACAGTATCACCCAATGGAAATAATTATGATGTATTTAGTAATTTATTGTAGAAAAAATGTTTTGGCCACTTTTCTACATATGGTTTGGAAATCATAGAGCAGTCTGGGTACTATAATCATTATTAAGATGGTTGCTTATCCAAAGTAAAAAGTTGAATTATCTTTTCCTATTAAGTCTGTAGTAAAGGAGTTATTTTATGTCACATTCCAGCATCTATTAATGCCTGACTAATCAAAAACCACTAATAATAATATACTGACAAATCTGCATGGGATAATAGAAAGAGTTTAGGTGCAATTTAGCATTATTATGTGCTATATTGCATTTCTACCTTACATTCTGACAAGAACAATATCCTATACTCCAAGCAACTGAAAACATGCAGTCTATTCTATATATGCACTGCACAGGTAACGATTAGTTTCTTTCAAAAGATTGCATTTACCTGGGCAACAGCACCATTAAAAGTACAGAAATCACCTTAAGTTTGTTTGCTTTACTGGGATATCAGTGTGTGCTGTTCTACATAGTCTTTATAATTATTCAATGCAAAGTGTACTAGTAGTGCCATTTTTATACCTTACTATCCGGAAGGCTACTTGTTCTTGTTATTGGTAAAAGTCAGAACTGAAAAGAAGATGTGACAGTGTAAAAAATGACAAAAAATAACAATTACCTTTAGAAAAA
>NW_027324533.1:0-1125 GCF_032062135.1 Pyxicephalus adspersus | reverse complement strand
TATGAAGCAAAACAAGCAATATACACAAATCAAATACAAACTTACCTTAATGAGGACTGTGCAAAAGTGCAGTGCATTTTTCAACTGATAAAACAGTTCAGGAGCACAACTATGAGCTACACGCTCCTGAAGTTTGGCACACAACTAGGCGCATCAAACAACTGAGTTTTAACAAGACAATTGTGCTGTTTTTAGCCTTACAAATAATTCAGAGAAAGGAACAACTTAAAAACAATCACAATTGTCTTTTTAAACTGTGTGTCCTGGGAGATTGGAAAGGAGATCACATAACAACAAACCCCCAAAAAACAAAGGACAACATTTTACAAACAACTTTATTCAAAAGAAACATTTGCTATAAGGTCAAAATAAAATATAAAAACACATCAAACAAAACAAAAAAAACACCACTAAAATTTATTCTAAATGACAAAAAAATTAAAAAGAACAAACAAAACACATGTAAAGCCACACTTCCATGTAAAGCCAAAATAGTTCAAAAATGGCCCAACAAATATTGCATTCAAAAATTACTTACCAAACCAATATGCAATTTTGCCCTATCAAGGTTGGAAAACTGTATTAGAAAATATTTATGCAGGACAAACATTGAATAGTGGTAATAAAGGCAAAATTTTGCAATCAAACAATATGACTACAAACACAATAACATAGCATTAACATTGACTTAAAAATTGCAAAATGGACATAAAAAAATAAAAAGAAGCTATTGTGCTAAAGGGTAAGCAAAGTATCAAATGCAGCAACAGCCACTCCAAGAAAAGAAAAAAAAAGGAAAAAGCAAGTTAAACCACACCCTTATATATGCTCAAATTTTAGCGCACAGGTGATAGAAATTCACTTGCAATTAGCACTTGCAGAGTCTGTCAAAATTGGCTGTTTGCTTTTTTTTGCAATTGGACATTTAACTATCATTGATTGATATGATTCTTTAGATTTGTACACCAGTAAACAGATATTCTTTTAATTAAAAAAATAAAATAAAGTTGGGGAGGTTTTAATGTTAAAAGTATTTTCTATATGTATGTATATTTTCTATTATATATGTATATTTAGATACATATATAATTATATCCTACAATAATATACACATATAATAATATA
>NW_027324532.1:0-1125 GCF_032062135.1 Pyxicephalus adspersus | reverse complement strand
CCCCATTGCCGCATTGGCCAGGTCGACACCAGCGGCCAGGACGGCAATGTACACCCATCTATTGATTGGCGAGACCTTGAAAGTGGTCACTAAGTACTTCTCCTCTCGAGACGTAACCATATACCCGTCTCCGATGTCCCCTGTTCTAGGCGATCCTGGATTCCCCTCGGGCCAGACTGACCCAATATTTCGCCAATGGCGTGCTTCGGGCATGTATAGAATATCCCATTTCATGCACAATGGGGAATGGTAACAAATTCCGACCCTACAAACGGAAAGGGATCTTCCTTCCTTGTCGCCCTGGCACCACATACAACTCGCTTATGTTCTGAGATCCTTGCCGCGGCCCAATACAATAGCCCGATCGCTTCTTCCTCTAGAGGACTTGCATGCAACTGGTCAACTTGTACGGGGCACACTTTCCCATGCCTATCAAACCGTGTTATCTGTATATATGCCAGAACTCCCTTTATTTGTATCCCAATGGGAAGCTGAAGCCCTGAGAGACTCCATTTCTGTCATAAGGCGTCCATTTGCAACAAATATCAGGAAACCAACTACAAGTTGGCCACTCGCTGGTACAGGACACCGGTGAAGCTTGCTAAGATTTCCCTGGGGTCGGATAGCACCTGCTGGAGATGTGGCGACACACAGGGTATGCTATTGCATGTTTTCTGGGAATGCTCAAAATTACAATTATATTGGAGTTCGGTAGCTAATATTATCTTAAAGCTTACGGAAGTGGATATAAGGGGATATCTTCATGTTTCGGACATGTCCCACAGGTGCTATAGTAACTCTCTCCTGAGACACCTTGACAATGCCGATAAGGCCTATATCCCAGCCCTATGGAAGAATACCGCCCCTCCGACGGTAGTACATTGGTTGCAAAGGGTTACTGATATATATCACATGGAGGATATGATATCCACCGACGCTAAGAAAGCGGAAACATTCGCATAGACCTGGTACCACTGGATCCACTTTATCACTACTGAGGAATATTGCCGTTTGTTATGACCCCCCCCCCCGGATACCTGAGTATTCTGGGATGGACGCCTAATTGTACTCTGCCACTGTTTCAGAGATGTGATTGATTCTATAGCTGGTCAATGCCAACTCCAA
>NW_027324531.1:0-1125 GCF_032062135.1 Pyxicephalus adspersus | reverse complement strand
TTTCTTTCTTTCTTTCTTTCTTTCTTTCTTTCTTTCTTTCTTTCTTTCTTTCTTTCTTTCTTTCTTTCTTTCTTTCTTTCATCTCTCCTCTGTTTATACCTGTCTTCTTCTTTCCTCCTCTTTCCCAATCCCCTCTTCTCCCCATCTTCACTTGACTTTTCTTCCTTTATACTATTTCTCTCCATTTACCTGTCCTTTCCCCATCTTTCTTCTCTCCATTTCTCCTCTCCCCACTCTTTTCCTCACACTCTCCCCTTTACTTTTTTCAGTCTGTTCGCTCTCCTCTCCTCTTTCTTCCAATCTAAATCTCTGCAACCTCCTGGGCACTCTGAACAGCTGTCCTCCATGTATGTTGTACCAACCAATGTGTGTCATAATAAAGACATTACATACATTAATTACATATTTCACATTAATTATTATCACAGATGAGTTTTCACAACATATGGATGCCATTTCCAGAGACAATTTGCTGCTAGGCAGTCACATCCGTCCATGCAACTCGTGTCGCAATCCATGCAAACATATGGCTCCTTAGCATTATTATGACACCGAACATATGTACAGAATTGTACTCGGCTATAACTGTTTAACTGCGATACAACCGAGATCTCCAGAACTTCACAATAGCACGCATACCGAGAAATTGTCCAGTGATACATGCATTAGAAACATTACAAGTTCTGCTAAATTTCACCCAGAACTTCCCCTTCCAGTCCCAGTGACACAGCAAGAAGAGGGGGAAATATCCACAGTGGGGACAAGAGAAGAGGGAAATTTAAATTTGGACAAATGTGTCCCCATATTTATTATAGCATCAGCTTTAATATAATGTTTGCCAGTCATTAGCAGGCCAACACAACAAAAGATAAAAGAAAAACAAAATAAAATAAGGGAAAGGTGATGTCACTTCTGTAATGAAACAAACTTACCAAACTGTTCACAAGCTTCTCTGTAATGAATACAAACGAAGCTCATTGTGACCTCATTTTATACCATCGCTAAACCCAGACCTGAAAACTGAAGCAACCCCAGATAACACTGCCCCCACAGGTACCCCGGATCATAATGCCCCCACAGGTACCCCGGATCATAACACTGCCCCCACAGGTACCCCAGATCATA
>NW_027324530.1:0-1125 GCF_032062135.1 Pyxicephalus adspersus | reverse complement strand
ATATATATATATATATATATATATATATAAAATCCATGTGAGTTCATTGTTTGCTGTACATGTCCTTTTTGGGGGCTTTTCACCTATTCCTACCCTGGGAATAGAACAGGGTGTTGCTTTCTAAGCTGGCCGAATTCCGCTTTCAGACATTAGTCATGGAAAAAGGTGCCCTCATAAACCTCACTACTTCTGGCGACAACTTACAATTTTTATTATTTCCAATAACTTTCTGTCCCACTAACATTGATCAACAGCACCAACAGGAAGAGTGACCTTCCTGACCATTACCACATTAAAGAATGATTAGCCCCACACAAAAATGCCACTTACCCACCAGAATAAACAGGTGCTCGGCAAAGGCTGGCACAATAATACACAAGCAAGGGCCTGCACATAGCAGTCTATTTCACTGGAGTTCGGTAGCAGAAAAAAACAATGTAACATTATGGAGATGCACTGGGTTACTTTTATATGTTCCGTATTTGCACCTTGATAATAAAGATCCACATATCTCCAAAATCTTAAGTTTATTTTCTGCTATGGAACTCCAATAAACCTACGGTTTGAAATTGAAGGGAATAAGGGCCATTCCCCCTTCTTGGATGTTGAACGAACAGCTAATCTGAGATCTGCAAAAAGACCTGCCAAGGCACTTATAAGAGCTTGGCTCGTTCCATCATGACTTTGTTCCAATATGAGCTATCATAATCCATGGGTTTTTAATACTGGCTTCATTTGTGCATAAAAATGTGAAGTGCATGACCTGACCTGCAAATGGGCAAAATGAAAGCCGATCAGATTCATGGATATGATTACAGTTTGGTAAATAATGAATTATGCCTTAAAGGCCTTATTATGCCTTAAATTTACAAGCTTAATTTCCCACAAACACGCTACATGCAATAAAAGTGAATTGAAGGATCCATCTGGCAGCCTTGCAGCAACACATATTTTCCATGAAGTACACATAAATCTCAGCCATAAAAGAAAAGTAAAAAATACTTTTTATGTGACAATGAGCACAATGATGAACAGATAATTTATAGACAACAAAAGACACTATACTGGGAAGTCAAAACAAAAGTTCTGCTGTTTGGCTCATTTGCACTCCTTAAAGAGACACTG
>NW_027324529.1:0-1126 GCF_032062135.1 Pyxicephalus adspersus | reverse complement strand
GTGGCATCAGCAGCAGCATCAGGCGGAGACCACAGAATGGCACAATGACAGAGTGTGGAGGTTGCGACAGCATCAGGAGTCCACAGAGTGGCACAATGACAGAGTCTGGAGTTGGCGACAGCATCAGGAGGCTACAGAGCGGCACAACGACAGAGTGTGGAAGGGGCAGCAGCATGAGTCAGACACAGAGTGGCACAATGACAGAGTGTGGAGGTGGTGGCAGCATGAGTAGGCCACAGAGTGGCACAATGACCGAGTCTGGAGGTGGCGGCAGCATGAGAAGGCCACAGAGTGGTACAATGACAGAGTCTGGAGGTGGCGACAGCATCAGGAGACAACAGAGTGGCACAATGACAGAGTCTGGAGGTGGTGTCAGCAGCAGCATCAGGCGGAGACCACAGAGTGGAACAATGACTGAGTCTGGGGTTGGCGACAGCATCAGGAGGCTACAGAGTGGCACAACGACAGAGTGTGGAGGTGGCAGCAGCATGAGTCAGCCACAGAGCGGCACAATGACAGAGTGTGGAGGTGGTGGCAGCATGAGTAGGCCACAGAGTGGCACAATGACCGAGTCTGGAGGTGGCGGCAGCATCAGGAGGCCACAGAGTGGCACAAAGAGCTGTATAATGGCTATTTGGATCCCCAAATAATCTTTCCTTGCACTTGTAAATCGCTTTTCTAGCACTGTCCCTAGCGCCTTCTGAGGTCTCCCCCTGCACTAAGATGCTGTGAAATGATTCCTCCCTATCCTTTCCCTGCACTTATAAAACGCTTTTCTTTTCTTTTTTTTAATTATTTTTATTAAAAGATATCAAGGTACATACAGAGAAAAGAAAATAAAGTGGTCATAACATACAGTTCAAAAAAGAGCATACAGCAAGGTTATGTTCTAACAATACATATCTTTAAGCTTGTGGCTTAACGGCCAACCGCATAGAAATACAAACATTGTAAGCGACCCGTTGTGCTGTATCAGTAGCAGGAACCATGATATCTTAAGGTTTTCAAAAACATCTCTGAAACAGTGGCACAATGCAATTAGGCATCCATCCCAGAATACTCAGGTATCTAGGGGGGTGGTCGTAACAAACGGCAATATTCCTCAGTAGTAATAAAGTGGATCCAG
>NW_027324528.1:0-1127 GCF_032062135.1 Pyxicephalus adspersus | reverse complement strand
CTCACAGAGTCTTCTGGCCACAATAAGACCAGTAGTTGCAGAAGTGTCAGCTAGTGATCCTGGGTCTTCAGTATTAGGGTAGCCATTAAAGGTTATGTGACTTAAAATTCAGGTTAGTGATTTTGGATTTTTTTTTTTTCTGATACTACAGAAGATACCACTAGGGCAGCACGGTGGCTCAGGGGTTAGCACTCCGGCCTTGCAGCGCTAGGTCCCAGGTTAGATCCCCAGCCAGGACATTATCTGCATGGAGTTTGCAGGTTCTGCTACATCCCAAAAACATGCAGTTGGGTTAGTTGGCTTCTCCCTAACAATTGACCTTAGACTACATTAATCACATATGACTATGGTAGGGACATTAGATTGTGAGCTCCTTTGAGGGACAGTTAGTGACACGGCTATGGACTTTGTACAGCACTGCATAATATGATGGCGCTATATAAATACTGTATAATAATACCATCCTAGACCTTGTCAGATGGATAGAATCCCACATCACCCCTGAAAGGAGGGATAGAATACTTGCCTTTCTGACCAGTGTTGTGTTGAATCCTTTAAAGAAACCACTATCCAGTAGGTAATAGGTGTGTTGGATAGTGTGCCCCACACCGGGCACCGGTTCTTTCTGCTGTCTCCTGTCACTTCTGTATCCTGTAGTAATTTAGGAGTTTCCAGGAAGAACTGCTGTGCTGCAGGGGACCCACTATTGCGCACACCTGGAAGGTTGCCTCAGCAGCTGGAATTCATTAAAAGATCAGCATGCTGTCTGATGAAAAGGTAAGTATAAAACTTTTTAAGAGTTGCATCTTTCTACACCTGGCAACAGAGGCATTTTTAAGCAAACTTTGCAGGAAAATGTTTCACTTCTGCCTACTGTTCTGTCTTTCTGCTGCTGGTAAATAATGACAAATCTGACATTATTATTGCTAAGTAATAATGTGTAACTGTAATTTTTTATTGGTACTTTACCTAGTAATGCTGTAATCTGGATTTCTCTCCAGAAGGCCAACCCAATCTTTGTTCAGGTACTATACAAAGTCAACATCTATTCCCTGGACTCAGATGACACTGTAATGTAAATCTCAGTGCCTGTGCATTTCCTATCTGTTTACAAATATCCTAAGCTA
>NW_027324527.1:0-1127 GCF_032062135.1 Pyxicephalus adspersus | reverse complement strand
CTTTACAATATTAAATCATCACATAAACTGCAAGGAAGGTTTTCATAGTTTGTAAAAACTTTAGTACAGTATAATGTGAGCAGAAGTGGTGAAAATCAACTCTAGCACACTAAACAAGTGTGCCAGTTGGAAGAAAACATGTACTCTTCCTCTTACCTTATACCATCTACACAGTTCATACAGATTGACTTTTAAATAATGCAAATAAAAACATATTGATCTTTTT
Source organism: Pyxicephalus adspersus (assembly GCF_032062135.1). NCBI lineage: Eukaryota > Metazoa > Chordata > Amphibia > Anura > Pyxicephalidae > Pyxicephalus > Pyxicephalus adspersus. The sequence continues at coordinate 901 of NW_027324527.1, read as the reverse complement.
TACATCTTACAAGAGGGAATGTAAACAGAATGTCAGCCTTTCAGTTAATCTGAAAAATCTTCAGTATTGACTCCTTATGCGGTGGCTTTAACTGCATTAAACAATATATATATATATATATATATTTGTGCTAAATCTTGTTTTAAAGTTTGATTATGACTTTTTTTTCCCAGCTTGAGCTTTTTAATCAGAAAATTCTCAGAATTGTGGAGTTTCTCTTTTCTACTAGTTAGCAATCCCTAGACAGTGCTTCAACAAATGAAGTTTATTTATTATCAAATATCCTCTCTTTCCCCCCCCCCAACACTAAAATGTACATTTTGCTAGTGGGTTTACCTGACTTACTGAATAACATAGGGAAAATATGTGTGTTTTTCTCTAAAAGTTGGCAATTATATGACACCTCACTCAACCCTCTCAAGTTTACATTTTTAAAAGATGTACAGTTCTTGTTGTAGAAGAAGACCTTTATCTACATGGCATATGACTGCAGGAGAAGGACAATTTAGTTCTTAGTCCACGGGAACATTTGGATGAGAAGTTGCCTATCATTGCAATGTTTGACATTGGATTGGGTGGCCCTTCAAATTAAATCAGTAAAATAAACTTGTTAGAATTTATCTTTGTAAACTAGTGAATGATCCTTTAAATCATTTCTTTATAAAAAAACCCTCTGTTTGTGGATACATTTATGGTATTTGTAAAAGCATAAAATTTAAAAAGCTTACCATGCAATTAAGTTGAGTTGGTATACTATAAATGTTTATTAAAGTCACCAGGATTTATGTTTTCAAATTCAACAAACCAGCCAAAATGTTATCTGAAGGTTTAGTCATTTTTTCCACTTGCATCACCCTTACCCAATTTCCTCTTTTGCCTGTCGTCCAGACTTTACCCCCCA
>NW_027324526.1:0-1127 GCF_032062135.1 Pyxicephalus adspersus | reverse complement strand
GCAGCTTTAGATATTTCTCTGTCCAGTGCCTTTGTAGCTGTCTCTAAAGGCTAATTCCCACTGGCAGTGAGGTTGTGGTTCATTTGAGCTTGCAGTGAGAATGTGGCAGCCCCTATAGTAAATAAAAAGGGTGTGCAGTGAGACGTACTAGTACTAGCACTGCTCAATTCCAGCTGATTCTTTTTGAAGGTGGCAAGGTGCCAGATGCAGGGAGACTTGGCAAATTGGCATTTTGAAAATCACTGCAAAGATTAATAACTCTAGCAACTCTAGCAACCTGAAAATGATTTATTGCAAGGCAAGAGTTCCCCTAATTTCCAAGCATATTACATAATATGGTTGTGTATGTTTATATATGAAGGTAAAATAGATCCTAGTGGAAAAATAATGTAAAGAAGGGTTGTATTGCTTTATTTGTACAGTGAAATATAGTTTTAAACTATCAATACTGAAATAAATAGGTCATCTGCTATAAACAGAGATTTTTGTTATAAGGAGCCATGATTTGTCTTTCCTCCAGTTATCACCATGCTATCCTTCCATTACGCCTTCTCCTAATGTCTTTCTCCCTACCTGCCATTATACTGTAGATAAAGGACTCCCTCGTTGGTCATTGAAGTAAATTAGAGGAGACTCTAATTGCTATTGATGACTAAACTAGCAGAATAAAGGAGAACATCCAGTCTGAAATGATAATGGAACAACACAAATATTTGTAACACAAATCACAACTTTTTAGGACACTGATTTACTATAGAAAAAGTAACAATTCTGTTTTCTTAGCATATATACAGTATATATATATATATATATATATATATATATATATATATTTATATATACTATATATATATATAACCACTAATATTTCCTAAATGCATATTAAGACAAAAACAATGCAAGCTTCAGAGCACCTATTACTAAACTAATAAACTGTATGTTTTAGTTACCAAACATATATTATTAATATTGATATTATTATACAGTATTTATATAGTGCCGACATAATATGAAGCGCTTTACAAAGTTCATAGTCATGTCACTAACTGTCCCCCAAAGAGGTTCACAATCTGTCCCTACCATTGTCATTTGTCATTAATACAGTCTAAGGTCAATTTTAGTGGGAA
>NW_027324525.1:0-1127 GCF_032062135.1 Pyxicephalus adspersus | reverse complement strand
GTGTTTTTTTTCATTAAAAAAAGTATATAAGACCTACCCTGAAAATAAGACCTAGTGTGTTTTTGGAAGCCCAAAAAAATATAAGACAGTGTCTTATTTTCGGGGAAACACGGTAATTACCCCAACAGTTCAAATAATACTGTACAGCATTGGTGGTCAGCTTGTAATGTAATGGTAAAAAAGCTCCTAGACTACAAACATGCTACCTGTGCCACATTTAATTTTTTTGTCAGCAAGATGTGTAAAAGGTGAGAGAAGAAACCAAATATACTTCATGAAAAGGTAAGAATATGAATTAAAATATTTTAATATTAGAAGCCAGCGGGACACCTTTTTTTCCAATGTAGCTTATGCAACAAAACACAGAACAGTGTCTACAGAGACCACAGGGGCTAAACAGTAAGTGCAACAGGGATGTAGGTTGAACACCAGGGCTGTAAAGTTTCTAAAGGGTATACATACAATACAAAGGCAAACTAAATAAAAAAACAAATTGCTTATTAATTTGCATTGTAATAGGGAAAGTCCATCTAACCCTAAACCTGTACACTATCCATTCTCTGACCTCAAATACTACAGGGTATGCATTACTCACTGGTTGAGAAATTCCACCAGTGAGTCACCTAACATTTTAAGAATACCTCCTAGAGCAAAGCGTATCGTATTATCTGTTATCAGAGATGTGTCTGCATTTCCTGCTTGTTCTTCTCATACAGCATCATTGGATTGTGAGAGTTATCCAGCCACAATAATATCTGCTAATATTTTTACATATTGATTATCAAATAGAGATTACCCTAGGTATTTTAAATTGAACACACAGATAAAATATGCAGGGATAGTGTGGGATGGGTTTGTGGAACCTAGAGTTTACTTGTTAACGCCTTCTGTGAGGTAAATTACACAGTATGTGAGCCACGATTTTCTTTAGTGTTTTCTCATTACTAACACTTGAGGCTTTGATGTTTAACATACCTTCCTCTGCACAACTTACATTATTTCCTTTAAAAAGTTTTGCAGTCATATTGGCAGCAGGATGTTGTGAATTGTGTTTTTTTTTTATAAGTAGTAGTAGTTTTCTCTAGTGATTACTTTTAGTTTGTTAGCCATAGTTTTTTTTTTTTTTT
>NW_027324524.1:0-1127 GCF_032062135.1 Pyxicephalus adspersus | reverse complement strand
TTAAGTCCTGTATGGATGGGTGTTTCTCAGCCAGGGTTTTTCCAGAAGTGGCTCAGGGTCCTTTGTGCAATGAGCGCTCTGTGCCTCTCAAGTCCGCTTAAGTGATACCAATGAGCTTTTTGGCTATTGGTGGCAGCCCCTGAGTTGTGGACATAATAATTGTAGAAAGGGTTCTTTAGACCTGACAGTTATTTCAAAGGATCCCCCATGTTTAAAAGGAAGAGAAAGCTGATATAGACTTCCATCTTCGTGACACAAACATGTAGTTAGTGTTTGCGAACATTTCTCGTTTTTTTTCTTCTTTTTTCCATGTTTCTAGATAACTGTTATGTTGGAAGCATTTAGTGCTTTTCAGTTAGGCTTTGACTGAGAATTGTTTGTTTGGAGGGATTGCTCAAAGAAAGCCTCTTCTTTCTAAAAATGATATGGCTTCACAGTTAAAAATTCTGGAACAATGTGCTTTGGACAGATTAGACCAAAGTAGAGATTTTTGGCCATGAAGTACAGCGCCCCATGTGGTGAAAAGCAAACATCAGCACAAAAGCACCATATCAACTGTCAAGGGGGTGCTGTTGGTTTTAGATTGTTTTGGAGCCGTGATTCTAAAGTATTTTAGAATCAAGTGCGAGGCCATTTTTGTGATAACAAAAGTTTGGGCAAAAGTGGGTCATGTAAGTACAGGAATCTCAATTGGACATTATATCTTTAACTGAGTGGGTAAAAAACAATGAAGGTACATACGTCATGTACCTTAGGAAGCTGCGTGCTGCTCCTTCTTTGCCCTCTATTCCTGATCTCAACATGCCGCCTGGAGCGCCAGCTCCGGGACACTTGTCGAGACGACATGATTGGTCCCCGAGTGATTGGTCTGCCCTGCGGGATTGAAGGTAAGAGTTTTTTTTTTTTTGAGAATAGTTACTCTTTAATTATAACAGCAAGTATACCACAAATTGGCAAACATTTTATAGAAACACTTTTTTTGTATAATCTGGATTTTCTTTGTTCATGAATGTAATTTTAATAATCCTGTAGCAGAGTAGCTCATTACAAGTATATTATCTGTGAAATAGGAAATTTTAACATGTGTTAATATTGCATAACTTTTTAAATTTACATTTTGTACATTT
>NW_027324523.1:0-1128 GCF_032062135.1 Pyxicephalus adspersus | reverse complement strand
TAATTTCTTCACCCCCTACATGTATCCCATTACCAGGCAGATTATCAATATTGTCAGGTTCCTTAAGAGTTACAACTTGCTCTTCCAAAGATCTTGCTCTTCCGTAGCAGCTTGAGTCTTTTTCTTCAGTCATGTGTACAGACAGATAAATATATATATATATATATATATATATACCTCTAACACCTATAATCATGATTCTCATGATATAATGAATCCAAATTTATTTTAATGATATCCTAATACTTCTGTATACCAATTATATGAAATTGCCTTTACAGCATCACTGAGACTCCTAAAACAAGTGACAAAAACAAGTTCCACAGCCCTGAGATATTAATCTAAAACATAGTTCACCTGGTGATAGGAGAGAGCAGAGTGATGACCTCATCATTGTGCTACTGCTCTTTCATTATTTAATGACAGGCAAGGGCAATTCCTTTACCAAGCTGTACTGCAGTATTGAAAATTGAGGTCAGGGACCTGGCTATGCTGCCAGGCATGAGTGAATAAATTTAAAAAAACTGAGGCAAATTACAAATCCTTTGTTCAATGTTCAGTTTAAATTGTCTGTAGTTGTTTCCCAACAGTTTTGATTAAGGCAGATATCTTAAAGGAGATTTTAAATAAAAAAAATATGAAGCTCTGTTATGCTATAAGGAATATCTAGAAATAATATTTGTGCTTCCCAGTACTTCCCAGTTCCCACTAAAAAATATACTAATTGTCCTAAATTTATCTTAACATTTAGAAGTCTGTTTACAATGCCTGGCCACTTATTTGCCTTGACCCTCATGGCTTAACTGCTGTAAAAGATTATTCAAGACACCACCAGCTCTGTAAGCCTCATAAATAAATAAATAATAAAGCTAATTTTCCCTGTGACACCCCCAGCAAATTCAATACTAAAATACCTAAAGTGGAACAAGAAAAACAAAAACCCTAACATTGACAGGTGAAAAGCCCTTAAACCAAGACCAGTAGGTCCCACACCATCCCAGCTTCCTTTCTGGTGCGGATGTGACAGTGTACTCAGCCATCTTCCATATTTTCAAAGTTCACAAAAATACATTTCTCATTTGCACTTATCCTTTCTGGCGTTTTACTTTCATGTACAGTATACCACAA
>NW_027324522.1:0-1128 GCF_032062135.1 Pyxicephalus adspersus | reverse complement strand
TTTAGATATCTAGAGAAGGATAAAAATGTTTTTAAAATAAAATAAACATAACATTATATATACATAAAATAGTAAAATGTCCTGGTATAAATTTAGCAGGTAGTCTTAAAACTACTTTCTCCATCTGAACAAACTACAGTTTCCTGATACTTACCTTTAATCAAATTAAGCAAATTGCTTGTGCTTCTACCCCATGGTGCATAAAATCCATCAGTCAGTTGGGCGGTAGCATAGTAAAGAGTCTTGGCTCGAGGCTTACCGTAGGCAACATCAATACCTATAGGCAAACAAGAACAAAATTAAATATTATGGCAGAAAATGGGAAAATTGGGAAATATAACTTTAACGCCTTTTAAGCTTTGATAAAATCTGTAATATTTACTATTCCCAAATTCAATTGATTGCGGGCATTTTCTAAAGATGTTAGAAGTTTTGGCAATGGACATTTCTGGGTGTCTCGCTTCTGTGGTCCCCCCACTTCAACTGCTATGTCATGTGGAGCTCTAAAAGAAAACGTGTTCCCATGTGATGTTGTGATGTGGGAAGGAGGTGTGGTGGGACCAACATTGTACAACAAGGAGATACGACTAAAGGGATCCTTTTTTTGCAGGACAATGCACCTGCGCACACGTCCAACGCTGTGACTGCCAAATGGAACACCCTTGGTTGAACACCCCCTACTCACCTGACCTGGCCCCTTCAGACTATCCGTTCCCAAATTTGAAGAAACACTTGAAGGGGCTGCTGAGAGCTGGTTTTCGGCCCAACCTTTTATTTGGACGATCTAGAAAAGCTGCAACCACCCTGTACCAAGTGCATCAGTCCCAGGCTGGAATATGTTGGATAAAGGTGTTATTTCATATCTCTGGCTCTCTTCTTTCTGCCAGGAACTTCTCAGCACCCCCTCGTATGTGAGGGTTGTCATGAGAATGATTGTGATAGATAGTAGCATTCTTTTTCACCCTAAGCACATTGTACAACACCCCTTCTACTAACTGCTATGGTCACAGATTCTTGTTCCTGGGCCTGAAGGTATGCGATGGAAAAGCCTGGAACACAACAATTAGGGTTATACTGATGGCAATAAAGTGTAGACCTACCATTCACTGCCAATATAATGACGTGCTG
>NW_027324521.1:0-1129 GCF_032062135.1 Pyxicephalus adspersus | reverse complement strand
GAGGAAGAAACTTTGATATGCAGCACACCACAGACAATTGTGGAAATTTCAGTATTCAGAAGAATCAGGAAACAATATTCACTGCAGGTGTATACGTTGCTAATAAACTGGCACTTACATGGAGCAACATACTCCAACCTTAAAGCAAACCTGAATTCACTTCCATGTCGGTAAAGCATTCCTATGATGTCATAGGTGGCCAGTTTGGACACCGGCTTATCACTACAGGTTCAGTGCCTCCAGAGCCCCCTGATTCTTAGTTGTAAAATGCAGATTTCAACCAGTTTCCAGGGCTTCACCTCCTCTTGTTCGTCAGTAGTGGCCAGCTAGGCTGCCCACAGTGATGTAATGGGTGAGGAGTGGGGAAGGGGGGGAAAAGGTGCTACCTGGCCCTAGGTTTACTAGTCAGGATTTGCATACCAAAGTTGCCCCCAGGACCTGAAGCTTCACAGGTGCTTTAAAGAAAACATAAGATTTGCTGAACAACTAAAGCTACTAGCTTAGAATGTAATCAGCAGGCGTCACCATGTTGAAGGACACTTAAGGTTTGCTTTAAAGAGAGAAAATAGTTTTTTGCAAAGTAAGGAAGTAACACAACAAGCAGAGCACATAAAGTAAGCTCCTTGGGGAAGAGTCCTCTCCTCCTCCTGTTTAACCTCCCTAGCGGTTCATTTATTTCCGGTTTTATACAGTACATTGCTTTTCATGAAAATTTATTTTACAGTATAATATAATAGTATGAGTATAATAAAGTTTGAAACACAAAATCATTTAAAAACAATAAATTGAATAAATTAAAAAAATCTATATATTTAAGAAAAAAAGAAAAATTTTTAATTAAAAAACATATTATACAGTTATTTTGTATTGAATGCAATACAAATGGATTTTGTATTTACCGCCCCGCCCACACATGCACCGACTCATCGGATGCAGAAGCAGGAAGAAGAAGGAAGAAAGAAGACGGAGATTGCGGCGCTGGGTGGTGCAGGACCCCGGCAGATCAGGTAAGCGCTCTATTTACTAACCTTCCCTAGGTGTTCCAACCCCGAGAGTGACTCAGGGTTACCACTTGTAGCAACTTTTTTCTACCCCGAGTCACTCTCGGGGTTACCGCTAGGGAGGTTAA
>NW_027324520.1:0-1129 GCF_032062135.1 Pyxicephalus adspersus | reverse complement strand
TCATTGGCCACTTTAGTAAGGGCTGTTTCAGTGGAGTGGGCAGCTCTAAAACCAGACTGGAGGGGGTCAAGGAGAGAATTGGTGCTCAGGTAATGGGTGAGTCTTTTGTAGACAAGGAGCTCGGGAAGGTTGTAAACATATGGGAGAAGAGAGATAGGACGGTAGCTAGAAGAGGACTAGTTAGGGTTTCTTCAGAACAGGGAGAATCATGGTATTATGTGTGAAAATGGAGGGGAAGATACCAGTAGAAGTAGTATGAATAACTTCTTTAATTGTGGCTGCTTTCTACCACCCCCTATATTTTGCATGGGGTAGCAAACCACCTTTGGACCAGACATGCAGCAATGCTACTGCCTCCCTACCACCAGGAAAAAAAAATTGTTACAATTAACAATTGTTTGCAGTTAAACTGCTGTGAACTAAGCTTTATACAGCAAAACTACATTTTGGTACACCAGAGCTCTCCTGTAGTGATCTGTACTGCAGCTCGTTGACCTTCCTCTTGGCTTTATGGTAATGTAAACGCAAGTTCATAGTGAAATATGGCAGCTTATTCTACTCCTGGAATAAGGGGAGTAGGGAAGATACATAGAGTATCAAGTTCAACCCTAGGGAAATAAACCCCTATGGACAGTTGGTGCAGATGAAGGCAAAAAAAACCCTGGTACAATTTGCTTCAACAGGGGAAAAAATTCCTTCCTGATTCCATGAGGCAATGGGATGTTCCCTGGATCAACAGTCTCTGTTATCTTTACTTTAAAGCCCCTAATCCCCAGTTATATTCTGTGCTTCTAGAAATCATCCAGCTTTTTCTTAAAGCAATCTAAAGAACTTGCTGAAACTACTTCCTGAGGGAGCCGATTCCTCTTAGCTTACAGTGAAGAATCCCTTCCTTATCCCGAGATTAAATTTCTTTTCCTCTAGATGCAAAGAGTGCCCCCTTGTTCTGTAATAATCTCAAAGTGAATAATGGGGAAGAGAGTTCTCTATATGGACCGTTTATATATTTATACAGGGTGATCATATCCCCCCTAGGGAGAATAGATTCAGTTCAGCTAATCTCTCCTCATAGCTGAGCTCCTCCATTCCTTTTATTAGTTTAGTTGCCCTTCTCTGCACTCTCTCCAAT
>NW_027324519.1:0-1129 GCF_032062135.1 Pyxicephalus adspersus | reverse complement strand
AACTAAAGATCTGTATTTTCTGTAGAGAAATATCAAAGTTTTTATGGTCTTTTGGATCGATACAAAGTGCTATCAGAATTTAATATCTAGATTTTAGAAAGAGAAATATAGAAATTTTTATGGCTTTGGAGATATATAGCAAAGTGGGATCGGAAAGAAATATCTATATTTTTTGGCAAATAATACTGAATTTTTTCTGGGTTTTAGGAAAGATACGAAGTGCTATCATAAATAAATATCTGTTTTTTTTTCACAGAAATACAGACATTTTTATGTTTATTTTGATAGATAGCAAGTGGTATTAGAATTAATTCTCTGTATTTTTTTACAGAAATAAAAAAAAATCAGTTTATTTTTATAGATAGCAAGTGGTATCAGAATTAATTCTCTGTATTTTTTTTACAGAAATACAGAAATTTTTATGTTTATTTTGATAGATAGCAAGTGGTATAAGAATTAATTCTCTGAATTTTTTTACAGATAATTATTTCTGATACCACTTGCTACCTATCAAAATAAAAAGAAAAAATTCTGTATTTCTGTAAAAAATACATAGAATTAATTCTGATAACACCTGCTACCCATGAAAATAAACAGAAAAATTTCGGTATTTCTGTAAAAAAAATACAGAGAATTAATTCTGATAACACTTGCTACCTATGAAAATAAACAGAAACATTTCTGTTTTTGTGTAAAAAAAAAATACAGAGAATTAATTCTGATCCTACTTGCTATCCATTAAAATAAACTGAAAATTTTCTGTATTTCTGTAAAAAAAATACAGAGAATTAATTCTGATCCTTCCTGCTACCTATCAAAAGAAACAGAAAATTTTCTGTATTTCTATAAAAAATTACAGATAATTCTTTCTGATACCACTTGCTACCTATAAAAAATAAACAGAAAAATTTCTGTATTTCTGTAAAGAAAATAAAAATATTTCATTCTGATCCTACTTGCTATCAAAAAAGCCGGAACAAAATTCTGTGTTTCTGTAAAAAAATACAGAAATTTATTTTTAATAGCACTTGCTATCCATCCAAAATGACAGAAAAATGTATGTATTTCTCTACTAAAAATACAAATTTCTTAATTATGATTCACACAGCTCCATTACAAGTGATATAGG
>NW_027324518.1:0-1129 GCF_032062135.1 Pyxicephalus adspersus | reverse complement strand
TAATGACGCTTGAGCTGTCATCAGGGTTTACATTTCTTCAGCCAATCACAGAGCACTAGAGGTGATGAATGGGGAAACTTGTCCCCCGTTTAACCTCTAGTGCCCAGGAATCCCACACTAACAGGAAGATTCCCACAGCTGTGCAGCCGTGGGCATCATCCTGTGATTGTGGGATAACCTGTAAAAGTTAGTTACACAAATCACACACATTCAATAAATTACTTTTTATGACTTAATTTTTTTTTATCACATTTTTTTGCACACAATTTTGCGCCGTAGAATCCTGTGTTTTTAATCGAATATAAGGGCAACCTGAATTCGAACACCAACACTTTACAATCCACTTCTTTGAAAAAGAACCTCATGAACATAAATGGTTGCTGAATTCTTCCTCAGTTGTTCACTATTTGGCCACTAGATGGCGAGCTGAGCTCTATAATAATTCTCATTGACCAGGCCTGTAATTTAAACCAAGCAAGTGATATTAATGAAGTCTGCAAGGCTCAGTGCTGAGCTGTTTATTGCTGCTTACAGTGTGCAGAAAGGGATCTAGCTTTGTTTTTTGTCCATGTAGAGGCGGGCAATGCAGTCAGGCCAGGCGGTGACATAATGGTCCTACTGCCAATTCTCTGTAGATCAGCTTATGTCCTGTGAGTTGTGTGAATGAAGCAGGCGATGGATGCCATCTGCTCACACAAGAGCCTCCATATTGTACCACAGCTCAATGCCACAGCCACCGGCTCTCAGAGGTCGCAGGAACAGGCCGAGTTCAAAAAAAGTGGTCCCTGGAAATGTTTTTGCTTTGGAAATCATTGATTCATTTTTAGCAATGCTCTTTTATTTCGTATTGTGGTATTATTGTGTTTTTTATGTTCATATGTCTTAAAATCAATAAAAGCAATCCAGTCAAAAGTAAGCATGGAATAACATTCACGGATAATAGAATAGAATGCATTGTGCAAATTCATTAAAGAGTTTTAACTCAATCACTAAATGTACATAAAAACCTAAACATGTTGAAATGTAACTTTCTTCTTTAATTTGCAAATTTCATTGCAAGAGTCACCGGTAACCCCGACATTCGAGTCCTGATACTTTTTGGTATAGGGTGAGAAATGTCTTCTAATTG
>NW_027324517.1:0-1130 GCF_032062135.1 Pyxicephalus adspersus | reverse complement strand
TTGGTAGTAGAAGGCAGTTATGACAATGGTGTTTATAAGGGATGGGCTAGAAGGTCCGAGCTCCCCGGGTCATGGCATAGGCAGCGATAGAAATAATGTAGGCTACTAAAATCTTTCCACCCACTCCTCTATTTTAAAGGGCTTCTTGGAACAATTCAAAAGTATGGCGCCATGGTTGGTGTTCAGTGGTTGGGTTTCTGAAAAACAGTTATTATTATTATTATTATTATTGTTATTATTATTGGTGAAAAATGGTGTGGGCATCTATCTTCGATGTGGTGGCAAGGTGAATGGTGGCTGTGCCATGTAAATGGTATTGGCCCCTGAGATGGTTCATGGCAGCTGGGGACAAAACTACTACTTGCTCTTGCAAGAGCAATACAGACTTTGGTTATTGTGTTTTTATGTCTTCTAGGACCTATAGCCTTAGGAGAATGTGTTATATAGTTATTAAACGTTATGCCAAACGTTATTCTCATAAAGAAAATATTGTTGTATGGCTGTTAATAATAATATGTTTTTGTAATTATATTATCGGATAGTTTTTATTTGTTAAAATGTTACATATATGTTGATATACAGATACATTTATTCATTTTTTTAATATTTATATTTTGTTACAATAATCACATTTTTTTGCCATTTCAGTCTCAACATGTGGTCCGATTTGCTTTAGGTTTTTGGATGGGAATGGGAGAGGGATTGAAGATTGGATGGACACCTGAAACTGTCATGGCTGTATCAATGGATTTTGTATGCATCAAAGCAAGATGTACAAAGTTTGTTAAACTATCCTGTGATTCCCATTTTTGGTGTCAGGAAGTTTGTATAGATGTTAAACCAATTACATGGCCCCATTAGTCATGTTACTTTTTCCTCTACTTTTCTTTTATGACCACATGCTTTACAATTTAGTTTTTTTTTATATGTGAATTTCTCTTAACCTGATAAAAATCATTTTAATAATATACAAAAGTTAGCCATTTAGCTGTTCCCAAAATTCAGCACCATGTAATTTGGCATTTGCTATGCGTCAACCCAAACAGCTCCATGATAATCACAAGGCTTTCTTCAAAATTTATATCTGACTGTCTGCGGTTAAACAGAAATCTGCACAAAAATTATGATAG
>NW_027324516.1:0-1130 GCF_032062135.1 Pyxicephalus adspersus | reverse complement strand
ATGGAAATACGGCCAGAATCAGACTGCTAGGGGGGTTAATCAATCAGGCCCACTGAACTCATTTTGTGGTCAGTGACTTAGTAATGAAGCCAGGGAATGAGTATGACAGCCAGGCAGATAGCATTTTACATAGGTATTCATGTGGCCTCTCAAGTCAGTGTAAGTGACCCCAGTGATCTTTTTGGCTATCTGTAAGGGTGACATTCTTCCCAGCTGGGCCAGCTCCTAGAGATCTGTCTCTTCCTGAAATCATTATTTAAAGTGAGTATTTAAAATACTTCCAAAAAATGAAAAGAAAAAAAGTTGATGACAGAGTCTCATTTAGGGCAAAATGATAGGTTCTCTTGATAGACCACCCACACTTGTAAATGGCTTTTCACTAGTCTGTCAGAACCCCCAGAAATACTCAGTACATTTGGGTATAGGTGATCATGTGACCCTTTTCCCGGGTGGAGTTTTTGGGACTAAGCCCCCAGTAACTATAGGGTGGTGGTAAGGGTGGGGTATGTATTACCGTGCCGTAAACTTCAGCATAGGTTGGTGGGTGGCCCTTCAAAAGCATCTGCAAGTGTTCCCAGAATGGAGACCTTTATGACAGGATCATCAGTTATTGACAGCTATAGATTCACAATTTTTAAATGTGACCATAAAGTCATATTGCAGTCTAAGCACCAAATCTATGTGATGCAGAAGTCTCATAACAGAAACAATAATCTTCCTTTTCCTCTACTGACTGAGCCAAAAACTCCTCCATTTGTATCCCACACGCTCCCCCTCCAAGACACTGCGGAGGTGAGAGAGTTTCAGCAACAGTGTCAATCCTGATAACAGTGGGCCAGATTATATGTGACCAGGTATTAGTGGAAACCTAAAGGCTTATTGGCCATAACCCCTGCAACGTCTGATCGCCCCACTGTAGTGCAAGCTGCACAGCCTACATGAGAGTGACAACTCTGCTCTAAATTCATAAGCAGTGTAGCTCTGTTGTCACCCTATCACAGGGAGCTGCATTAGATGGAGTGGTGAATTTATAGGCACTGCAGCTGTGCCTATAAATTGGTGTTGCCACTTTTATTGGTTCTGTGTTAACATGTTATAGGTCAAATGAGATATTAGTAATTTGGTTTACA
>NW_027324515.1:0-1130 GCF_032062135.1 Pyxicephalus adspersus | reverse complement strand
AGTGTGACACAGTCTACCAAAGTAAAGCACTTTTTTTCACTTGACAAAGAAAGCAAGCCAAGCAGCACAGAAAGGTTGTGATGCTATCAGCAAATCTCTGTCAGGAGTGGTAAATGCCGGCACGCTTTGGCCTTATATAGGCCAACGGCTGCCTGTGTGGCATGCAGTGACAGACAGCCAATCGGCTGTCTGCCACAACAAAGGTGGAGGGGGCATCCCTGCTCTAAATGGAGGGCACTGTGCATCATGGGGGAGGTGCCCAGTTGTTTGAGTGCATTGTGGGAGGTTTGAATTCGGGTATTCGAATGCAGCAAAATTCGGGTTGGCTCCACCCGAATTCAAACGGTCATATTCGGGTCGAACATTAGGAGACCCGAATTCGAACAACAACACTACCTACGACATCTAACTTGAAAATTGACACCAACCATACACTTTCTAACACTAATTCAAAATGAAAATCTCCCCAACTCTGAAACAATTACAAAAACAAAAATGTAATCTTATTACTAAAAAATGAGGAAGGGATCCTCTACAATCCTACAAAGTACTTTTATCTCCTAATTCATAGCCTCTAAGTAGTTATAAAATATATTTACATATCTGAATATTGGTAGTTTGTTTAATACTTTCTATACTCTTAACTATATACAAGTAATATTAATTATTACTTATTTACATCACTAATATATATTTTTTTAATTGATACTATTATTATAAATAACTGTTCATCTCTTTATTAACTTTATCAATATTCATTCAACTTTATTATATTAGTATTTATTCATATATTATCTTTAATATTTATTTATTTATAATGTATTTATTTATGAGTTCAATAATCATAATAGGGTTTTTATATATACTGTATATTTAATTACTTATAAACTCAATTATTATTATATTATATCTATTATAATGATTGTTACATTATTAACAATTTTATTATGTATATTCTCATTCCCTCCTCTCCCGCAATACCCCCCCCCCACCAAATTTCAAAATTCTATAGATAACAATCCAATTTAATGCTATTAGTGTATATTATATTAGTAGATATTATAAAAAAGAATTTTTCAAATATTTATTTTTGCCTGTACTAATCTAATTATATATTTCAAATTCACTTC
>NW_027324514.1:0-1131 GCF_032062135.1 Pyxicephalus adspersus | reverse complement strand
GCCACGCAATGGCAGGGAGGCCGCTGGTCTATAGACGTGAGTGATGCCGCTACGACAAATCCCGGCATTACTTGCATCTATAAAACAGTCCAATGCAGGGCCACGCATTGGCAGAGAGGCCACTGCTGGTCTAAAGAGGAGAATTATGCCGCTACTACAATTCCCGGCATTACTTGAATTTATAAAACAGTCCAATGCCGGGCTGTGCATAGGCAGAGAGGGCACTGGTTTATAGACATGAGTGATGCTGGGAATTGTAGTAGCGGACCTATTTCAATGCAGCGGCTAGCCAGCTGAAATTCATATTTAGGATTCCTTTGGGGGCCAAAAAAATGCCAGATTTGGCCAGTGGGCCAGAATTTGACACCCTGCTTTAGACTGTGTTAAAATCATATGATTATGATAGGGACATTAGATTGTGAGCCCCTTTGAGGGACTGTTAGTGATATGACAGTGGAGTTTGTAAAGCGCTATGTAATATGTTGGCGCTATATAAATACTGGATAATAATAACAATAAGTTTTTATCACAAGACCACTGACTGCATATTATTTCATTGGTGGACAGTTGCCACTGCTTTATGTGGATTTAGAAAAACTGAAATGTTGCTTTTATGTAATAAAGCATAGTAGTACAGTTTTGTACACTACAAGGGTAGAATTTAGCAAATACGTTTAATAAAAAAAAAACTTTAAAACAAGTGAGACAATTAAATAAAGATTGGAGGAACCTAATCAAGAAAACATTGAGGACTTTGTTTAAACAAAGGAAAGGATAAATACCATCACCTTCATCACCCAGTGTAGGAAGGATATTGAAGAAAAGAGAATTATAGTAAAAAACTGTAAGGTTTCACATGGTGATAACATATTCAACAAGTCCTAGTAGACTTATCACAACTTGTGTATAGGTAGAAAAATTCAACTAAGGTAAGGATTATGAATAGTTACATAAGACATGATTTAAACATTTTTTTATTAATCCGAACAGGTGATGTAGTAGTATGGTAAAGGTAAGAGTAAAGAAGTTCATGAATGATTTGCATTTCTTAATTTCAACTCTGCTTCTTCTTTCATCTCGCTCACAAGTATTTATTGAATACCTCAGGCTGTTAAGACTTCAGCCGTGTAA
>NW_027324513.1:0-1131 GCF_032062135.1 Pyxicephalus adspersus | reverse complement strand
ATATACTCTCAAATTTTACAAATATACAGACACTATGGGCCTGATTTATTAAAGCTCTGCAAGACTGGAGAAAATACAGTTTTGTCAGTGAACTTAGGTGATCCAGCAAACTTGGAATGGATCTGGTCTAGAATTAAAAATATTTGCTAACAAATAGCAAATGGAATTTAAGAAATATATTCCAGGTTTGCGGGATCCCCCAGGTTCACTGATGAAAGCGTATATTCTCCAGCCTTGAAAACATTGGAAACATTCATTGTATATTTTGGTGATGGAAACCTCCTAGTAGAGCCAAATGGATTGCGCTGGTATTCTCAAACAGGCCTGATTTTTTTTTCTGCTTATAATGTAGATACAAGAGATGAATTCTTCCCGAGCCTCCAAACATTGATTTTATATTTTTAAAGTCTGTTCCACTCCTGGGTGTTTTCTCACAACTTCCACTATTGTACCGGATTATAGTACTGTCATATGCAGGGCTGTAAGCGGAGAGCATGTGTATCTATTTGCTCTTTATTACAACACTATCTTTTCCTGCTGGTCTAATGCAGCCATTCTTTCTACAAAGTTTGCTGGGGGTTCCTTGAATTTTTGCTGATTGACCTTTTATTTGATGTTGCCTGACTAATTTTGGGTTTAACAGCAATTGGACCTGTAGCATGAAGCCAATGATCTTTTTGGCTTCCTGTAAAGGTGGAATTATTAACCACCACTTGGTTCACTCAATTTTTCCCTCTAACCCCTTATGATCTTATGTTATATGGGTATACCAGGGCCTAAAAAAATCACCCTAGAGTTGCTCTAGATTAAACAGGTTTAGAAACAGTAGTTTAAAGTGCTGGGCTGCTCTGCTTGTCTTTGCCTGTCCATTTGTGGTTGAATAGATTATCATTTGGAACTTTATTCTTTATACTATATGAAATTTTGTGGCCCCCATCGGAAGTTCGAGGAAATTTTCGCCAGAGGCATTGCCGCTCATCCCTTGTCCAGAGCTGTTGGGTGTGTGAATACAGGAAGTCAAAATATCAGTGCTATATGCACATGGGCTACTATTGTGTTTGACCAATATGCTTATGTGTTAGGTAAGACATATTTAAATAAATTGTGTGTAAATTTTTTAATGATTTATTA
>NW_027324512.1:0-1131 GCF_032062135.1 Pyxicephalus adspersus | reverse complement strand
AGCTCCAAATAGGTCAGCCGGCCCCACTTCATCTAGATACCAGTGTTTCCAAACCAGGGTCCCATGGAATCTTAGGGATCCAGAGGTTGTGAGGGTTCCTGGAGCAATAAGCAATTTGTGCCACTGACTCCAATGATATTTACAGCGCTGCGTAATATGTTGGCGCTATATAAATCCTGTTTAATAATAATAATAATAATAATAATATTATTTTGGTATCTGTAAGGGTGCTATTCTTTGCACTGTTCAACAGTGTAAGAGGCATTCATCCTATTGACCATCAGGCTAATGCACCAAGAATTGGGCATTTCATAAATATTGGCTGGGGTCCCCCCATGTAAAAAGCTTGGGAAACACTGTTTTAGACAACTTTTTAGGATTTTTTATCATATGGAACACAGCCACCTATTAGGCCTACATACAGTCCAGCAACTCAGTCTAACAACCCATGGCAATGTTATCTTCAACAGCCTTCAAATCTCTTTTGCTCTTTCTCCCCTATAGGGTAACACAGCATCTAAAATATCACTATCCACGGGGAATAATCGTCAGCTCAGATTGAGCCCTGTGACTGCCTGTATGCTTTTTTTCTCTGGTCCAATATCTAGAATAACGATACAAGAACCCACCCATCAGACTGTAAAACTTTTTCCAACCCCCTTTCCCCACCCCCCAGTTTTTGCTTCAACCAATCATTTAGATTTCGCCTTCTATTCCAATACTTAGGATTTTATTGTGCTATTTGCCTATATGTGTTGACTTTTAGCTAAGTTGAGCCTTGTATAGCCTAGAATGCTATAAACCTTCATCAAGTATATTACCTATGTTGCCATAAAAAGCCGTCTTTTGTCCTTTTTCCTCGTATAATAAACAGCCCAGGCTGACTTCAGAAACAGAACAAGTTCTATCTGGAACCATACGAACATCAGGAACCACGCTCAGGCTTGTTCTGACTATTGTGTGTTAATTCCCCCATCTCCTAGATTGTAAGCTCTTCGGGGCAGGGTCCTCTGCACCTGTGTCACTGTCTGTATTTGTCTATTATTTGCAACCCCTATTTATTGTACAGCACTGCATAATAGGATGGCGCTAGGGATGAGCAAGAATGCCTCCGACATTTTCGCAAAAATT
>NW_027324511.1:0-1131 GCF_032062135.1 Pyxicephalus adspersus | reverse complement strand
GTACAAGTTTGTATCCTCCAATGGATCCCAGAGTGCTGTCCATGTATAGTGATGGGACTTTAACACTCCCCTACCCATATAACTTCTGTGTGACTTTGGATTCAGCAGACAATGACTTTACTTATGTTCCACCAAATCAAAATGTCCCTGTAGAAAATTTAATTGACACTGATGATTCAGGACTTGGGAATGAAAATGTAAATGAACCATTGGCCACTAAGAGTTTGGAGCAGGTAAGTAATATTCTTTACATTTTTTAATATATCCACCTTTAAGATACTTCTTTTCTTATATTTTACTTTTTTGAGTACAGTTATACTTGCAAATTAATTATCAACAAAAGTACCTACTGTTTTTTCTAACTATTGGCACAGGGTAAAAAAATACTGCACTTAGGTTCCTTGAACAGCCCATTTTTTCAAAAGCCCCAGCTTCATTTTCATATATGCAATAGGGACATACTAGAATGTCCCTTAGCGTAAGTTGCAGCTTTTTAGATTTTTTTAGTTCTCTGGAGAGATTACTGGAAAACATCCTGATCATCTTTGTCTTTTGTGGTAAAATTTAAAAATGTCCCCATGCTCTAGCTTGTGTCGTCCTTGCATTTCAGATGAAAGTCTTTCTGTCAGGAAAGGTTTATAGCCCCTTCTCGTTAGTCCACAATTCTTTGCAATCCGACTTTAGATGACAAGACTTCAATTGTAATTGGTTAGGTACGTCAAAGGTCAAACCTTTGTCTGGATTTTATTGACACTGATATCCTAAATCCTGTGTTTGAAGTGTTTATCAATTAACAAAAGAATCAACTGATACCGGCTATTTAGAAAATAAGCATGTGTGTATTCTTCAGTGTACCTTTATATACTAAATACCTTCCTATTTTTTGATTGTTTAAAGGAAATTCTTAATATGCAAATGCTTTACAGTCTATCCTTTCTTTCTTGCCCTATATTCCTTCTATTAGGCTTTCTAGAGCACATGCTTACTACCGTATTTTTTGCCATATAAGACGCACTTTTTCTTCCCCAAAACTGGGGGGGAAAAGTTAGTGCGTCCTATACGACAAATGTGTTAAAAAAAATAATTAAAATATTATACTCACCTGATACCCGGATCCTGCGTGTGTCTCTG
>NW_027324510.1:0-1131 GCF_032062135.1 Pyxicephalus adspersus | reverse complement strand
ATCAGAAATCCCTATAGCAATCCATATAGGCAATGCCCGAGATAAGATTTGTGTTAAAAAGAAAAGGAATAGGAGCACTACTTTGCATATAGGATGCAGAATAAATTCTTCATTTTAGTAGGATTTAAATATCCAAATCCTTTTAGTGGTAAATAAAGTAACCATTCTTCAGGGCTATGTGGGAAAGACAATCAACATTTTTTTAAGCTAACCAGTCAAAGAATGTTACTAATAATCTAATTCAAATACTCAGGTTAAAAGCAAAGGCCTGAGCTGCATACATTTGCAGATAGATGTGGAAAGCACATTGTCGGATCATGGCTCCACTGATAAGTGTGATCTCTAAACAATGTGAGTTGTTACTATACATAGTTATATAGTAGTTTAGATTGAAAAAGACATAAGTCTAGGGAAATCAACATATCCCAGATATAAAACCCTATAAGACATAGATGGTCCAGAGGAAGGCAAAAAAAAAATTCCTTCCTGATTCCATGAGGCAATCGGATGTTCCCTGGATCAATGGTCTGAAAACACTAATATTCCATTGCATTTGGTTTTCATAAATCTAACTTTTTGTAACGTATGTGAACAATTTTAAATAGAGTGACCTATTATTATAATTATTCATAAACAGGGCTTATATATTACACAGCGCTGTACAATAAATAAATAATAGACAAATAACAGACACAGACAGTGACAGGAGGAGGAGAGGACCCTTCCCTGAAGAGCTTACAATCTAGGAGGTGGGGGAAGCAGCACACAATAGGAGGGGCGACATAGGTTGGTGGGTAAGTAGTGAGGGTTTCAAAAGACAGAAGACAGTTAGTTGGGGTTTGAGTGCTCTTTTGAATGAGCAGAAAGTAGGAGGAAGCCGAATAGGACGAGGAAGACCATTCTAGAGAGTCGGGGCAGCTCTAGAAAAGTCTTGGAGCCATGCGTGTGATGAGGTTATTAGTGAGGAAGTCATTAGTAGGTCATTGGAGGAGCGAAGAGAGCAGCTAGGGGAGAATTTGTTATACCAGGTCAGAAAAGTAAGTGGGACAAGAACTGTGTAGGGATTTGAAGGCAAAGCACAGGAGCTTGAATTTGATTCTAAGGTGAAATGGAAGCCAAAGGAGAGAACTA
>NW_027324509.1:0-1132 GCF_032062135.1 Pyxicephalus adspersus | reverse complement strand
GAATAATAGGCCTCAAAACAGGAGGCGATTTGAGAGGGATCGTACCGTACCCTCCCACTCTCATCTCTAACCGCTCCAGGGGAGGAGCGGGCCTGCATATCCCTCAGTTTACGAGCCAGGAGAGTATCCGCTTTATCACCTTTATAGTAGTATTGTTGTCGGGTACGTTGCATCCACCAACTGACTGTTCGCAATTCTAGAGCCCGCAGTTTAGACCTGAGGGTAATTAATTCCCGCAAGAGGCCCAATGACGGTTTCAGTGAGTATTTTGCCTCAGCAGTCCTTAAGGCCTGAGTCGCAAGTGTCCGCTGGAGATTAGAGTCCCGCTTAAGGCGTGAACCCAGGGCTATACAATGTCCTCTAAATACTGTTTTATGAGCTTCCCAGAGCGTGGAATTGTGGGCTACAGTGCCTTCATTTTCTCTGAAATAGGCTGTTATTGTTGTCGACAGGGACAATTTAGAGTCTGGATGCTTCAAGAGGAACTCATTTAGCCTCCAGTGACAAGTTCTCACTGATTTGGGAGAGAGGGTCACATCCAGCGATATGGGGGCGTGATCAGACCACGTAATTGGATGTATCTCCGCAGAAATACTGTTCCTCAGGAGAGGGAGATTGGTGAAAAGGTAGTCAATGCGGGTATGAGTACTGTGAGGGGGGGAGAAAAAGGAGTACTGTTTCCCAGAAGGGTGGTGGATTCGCCAATTGTCATAAAGCTGGTATTTCCTGAGCAATTGCCTAAAAGCTCTGGACTGTTTGGACACTTGCGCTGAGGGCTGAGAACATAACAGAGTATGTCTGTCCATAGAAGGAGAAAAAATTAAGTTAAAGTCTCCCCCTACTATCAAAAAGGTATGAGTAAAATCTTGAAGGCGGGACAATACTTTACTGAGAAAAGGAAGTTGATTAGTGTTAGGGGCGTAAATGTTACACAATGTAGTAGGCACGCCATGTACTGCTCCATTTAAAATAATGTATCTCCCTCTAGAATCTACAATGGAGCGTGATAGCGTGAAATTAAGGGTGTCTTTTATAAGAATTGCCACTCCAGCCCTCTTCCTGTCTGGGGAGTTAGCAAGATACGTCTGAGGGTAAAGCCTGGAGGCAAAATTAAGAGTACCTGATCCATCAA
>NW_027324508.1:0-1132 GCF_032062135.1 Pyxicephalus adspersus | reverse complement strand
ATCTTCCAATGGTAAATCTCTAAAAAGGAAATTTTCCTTACTTTCTAATAATTTCCACTTCCTGTAAATGGGAGGTAATTGGGGCTTCCCCATTGGGCACAAATAGCAATGAAAAAAAATGTTGACAAAAGTTTTAGAACTTTCATGCTATATCCAAAAGTAGAACAAAGGGATTTGGCTAGTCTTCAGATAGGAAACCTCACTTAAACACGTTGGCAAAGCACAGGCATTTGTGATTTCCAGCAACCAGAACGGTTTACAGCATGTTTTCCTGCTCTAATATAATTATACAGAGTGAAAGAATTGATTGACTGTTTTTTCTTACAGGAAAATCTCCCTGTGCGTGGAAAGATTTCCACTGTTGTAGGTGCTTTTTATCACAAACACCTGAGGCGATAAGCACTACTTGTATTATTAGTTCAAGCAAAGCCACCCTTAGAGTTTTTATTTTCCTATACATGACTGAATAATAAAGTATAGAGCATGCAAGAAGCATCCACACTCAAAACAAATGATTGATGTAAAATTTCTAGCAAAAAATTGCTATATTCAATGCAGTTTTTTAAAATCAGCATTTTCATTGTAGTGTACAATCCATTACACAATACACACAAACAGTCTGATTTTACACATCATTTACCTGGGGAAAAAAAGGGCAAGAGGAAGAACTATGGGGAGAAGGCTGGCAATGTAACCTAATGCGTCTCTTAATGTGTTTTTCTTGGCTCCAGATACTACAGGGCACCCTCCAGATAGTACAGGGCACCCTCAGGAGTAGATACAATGCTTAGCCATAACATCACTGCGTATATATTACATTTATATAAAATAATTGTTCATTAAACACATTTGTTTATCCTCAGGAAGCATTGCCACCATCAGAACTACTGTAACAGGAGTCAAGAAGCCTTTGTCTTAAACCAGCAATACTGGTAGTGCCAATGCTACGGTCAGCCATATCCATGCTACAAAACTTTTCTATGGCTTTGCAGACACAATTCGTTAATATGACAAATGGTTTTCTATACACTTTGTTGTGTAACAGAACCTGTGACATTCAACTCTTTCAATAGCCCCAGTGCTCTTGTGTACTTTGCTTTAAAAGAATCCGATCATAAACTGTAACACTTTA
>NW_027324507.1:0-1132 GCF_032062135.1 Pyxicephalus adspersus | reverse complement strand
TCCATTTACATTACCAGTACAAATGTTAAACTAACTGGCCTATTATTTTCAGCTTTTTGTAACTACCCTTCTCGTGGGAAAAAAAAAAAAAAAAACACCACTCAAAGAGGTTCTCTATGAAACCATTCAGAAATATCAGTTAATGGTCCAACAGCAATTTGCTTTCTACTATCCTACACACTAGCCAGATTAATTATTACAGGTACTTGATACCATCTGCCCCCAACATATCAACAAAGCTTGCGGATTTTTTTGCCAATTCCCAGCTGCAGTGGTCTGGCGTTACCTACAATTAATAAATTACTTGTACCCCAAAGTACTGGAATCTAAAACCTCCAAAGTGCTGCTCCACGAAAAAAGGGTCCAACCAAAGAGTCTATATGGACACACTACCTTCCTATATTCTGAGAATAAAAAGCGAGTATTTCATAACGCGTTTGGATTTCTAGGACTTTTCTTTATCCATGTATCACTATAAACTCTGAATAAAAGTTGTTTTTGTTTTGTGAACCTTTGGTTGAAATTTGTATGTAATGGTGACCAGTTGGTAGCAACTGTACCTCACTGTATATAGCAGAAAAAAAATTGTTATTTAACCACCACCACATGAACCACGAGACCCCTCTTCCTTTCAAAAGACCTCTTACTAGATCTGTTAATCATTTCTTTTAATGGTACAACAATTATAACTCAGAGATTTGTTAGAACTTTGGGATGAATACCATCAGGATCAATTCCTCTTCTTAAGCTTAAAACAAGAAAGTTCATCTGCCACCCCAGCCTCTAGCAATCCTGAAAATGAACTTTCACTCCCAGATCCCCAAACTTGTTAGCATCAAGAAGATTGAACAAAGTATTAGCTGGACAACAACAACAAAGTTGGTGCATACAAATTTTCCTCAATATTAGCATTGTAACCAATTTTCATTTTTGTGATCCCATAATATCTTTTCTATCACTGATTAATCTAAAATGATTTTGTTTCCCTTCTTAACAGATTTAGCCAGAATCTTCAGGGACAGGTGTTCATACAGCTTGTCCTGTATCACTGTCTGTATTAGTCTGTCATTTGCAATCCCTATTTAATGTACAGCGCTGCGTAATATGTTGGCGCTATATAAATCCTGTTTAA
>NW_027324506.1:0-1133 GCF_032062135.1 Pyxicephalus adspersus | reverse complement strand
ATAACCTTTTTGTATAGGTTGACAATCGAAAATCCGGCCATCGATAATCCAGTTCCTTCAATTTTCCAGCATGAATTTCGGAGCGCATTTTCAATACAGGGACTGTAGTACACTGTTTGGCCATTTATGTTTTGATGGTGCTGTTCTCCAGAAACAGCTGTTAGGTCTTGCTTGTTACTCTAAATACACGTTGAGATGTCCATGCTGCCTGCTCCCTGGAATTGTGCCAGATGTCTGCAGGTGCGGCGAGAGGAAGGCTGCCTGTGTGTGTGCTGGCCTCCTGCCTTTTCTTCCCCTCCCCCCTCAGGCCTTTCTTTCCCTCTCCCCTCAGGCCTTTCTTTCCCTCTCTCCTCCGGTATTTCTTCCCTCAGCCCCATCTCCCCTCAGGCCTTTCCTCCCCTATTCCCTTAGCCCTATCTCCCCTTGGGCCTTTCTTCCCTCAGCCCCCTCTGTCCTCAGGTCTTTCTTGCCCTTTTCCCTCAGGCCTCTCTCCCCTCAGGCCTTACTTCCCCTCTACCCTCAGGGCTCTTTCCCTACCTGAGCCCTACCTGGCCTTAGGCTTTAACTCCATCCACCAGTCTTAACTTGCAATTCCATTTTTTTTTTTACATCAGCCTGGTGCTTTCTAGCCATCTCCAAATTCTGCCTGGGATGGAGTGCCTGGCCCATATATTCCATCCAACACATCTCAGGCATAGATACCAAATAAAAAGCTGCATATCTGCAGCACCACAATTTTTAGCAATTGACATAAATGCCATCAAATACCCACTGCCTTTGGCATCAAATATCCCCCAACATTACAAAGGGTACCAGTAAAGTGTATCCCCAGCCAAATGTATTAATTTATAGGTACTTGGGGCATATTACTGTTATCATGACAATCATTTTACTATGGAGAGCATAGTTTCTCAAGGGTTGTATACATCTCCTACTTTACTTACTTTCTGTGCTCTAGATCAGCTCTAGCAACCCACTTAGTGGTCTGCGAGAAAATTCTGGTGATCCGCGGCTCCTGCCAGTGTGCCGGGGGGCCATGTCTCCTTACGGATTGCAGCCTCAGGGCATTGGGCGGGTTGTGTCTGCAGGCTCAGACCCACGATCAGAGAGTGGGTGGGTTCTGGCATCATGAT
>NW_027324505.1:0-1133 GCF_032062135.1 Pyxicephalus adspersus | reverse complement strand
CCAAGTTCTGTAGGGTCCCAGTATGTCTGTAAGAATCTCGGAGGGTCAAAGTAGCTGTGGAAATTCGTCGCTATCGCCCACACTCACACAGAGCTTTCTCAAACCGCGGCCATCTTAAGAGCCGGCCGAACACGCCCCCCATTACCCAGTAATCTTAACAAAGCAACTAGGAAAAGAGGAACTACTTCACCCAGCATATTTATATAAATAATAGAGGTAGCAAGAACTTTAGGTAGTAAAAGATTTATAAAGTTATTAAAGGTTATTTAAGGTTATTTAGTTATTAAAGGTTCACAGGGCAAACTGAATCATTTCCTTGCAAGAGATATTTTTTTAGCTTAGTGACTTTAACCATCCAATCATGTGAAAAAAGAATTCTGTTTTTTGTTTTTTTAGATTTCCTTCTTTACACATAAATGGGTATTCATTGGAAGGTGAGCAATTAGCACATGGTAAGTGAATTGTCTATATTGCTATAGTAAATCAGCTCCATCGTCTATTTACAAAAAGGAAACATCAATAAGGTCATGATATTTGCAGGAGTCATGGTAGAGGTGTATACATTTGTATAGATGAGATACCACCAGATAAGACTTCCAGCCAGATGCATTTTCACCTAAAGATGATTGCAAATATGGTGTCAGCCAGAATCCCAGGTAGCAATGACATGACTAGTGTAAAATAGATGGGGCCCCACTCCTTCCACTTTTTTCTTCTACCAGCTGCCTCCCATGACCAATCCCCTTACCCCACAAAAACACAAATACATTTTTGGTTTTTGGTACAAATTGACCACGACAGACATTTTATTATTACAACAAAATTTTTTAAACAATAACATTATAAACCATCAGGACCCCACCTTCTTTTACATAAAATTAACCTCGGTCAAGGTCCACAAAGACATTTTTGTGAAACTCCCTTTTCTACACAGACACCCTTTAAATAAAAACCTGGACCCCAGCCCCTAAACACCACCTCAGGGACAACCAACCATCTCCTTGGCCTCTTTAACTTTTTTTAATAATATTATTATTATTATTATTATTAATAATAATAAACAGGATTTATATAGCGCCAACATATTACGCAGCACTGTACATTAAATAGGGGTTGCAAATGACAGACTAATA
>NW_027324504.1:0-1133 GCF_032062135.1 Pyxicephalus adspersus | reverse complement strand
AGGGAAGGAGGGAAGGAAAGAGAGAAGGGAAAGAGGGAAAGAGAGAAGGAAATGAAGGAAAAAGAGAAGGGAAGGAGGGAAGGAAAGAGAGAAGGAAAGTAGAAAGGAAAGAGAGAAGGGAAGCAAGGAAGGGAGGAAAAAGAGAAGGGAAGGAAGGAAGGAAAGAGAGAAGGAAAGGAAAGAAAGAGAGAAGGGAAGGAAGGAAGGAAAGAGAGAAGGGAAGGAAGGAAGGAAAGAGAGAAGGGAAGGAAGGAAGGAAGGAAGGAAGGAGAGAAGGGAGGGAAGGAAGGTAGGAAAGAGAGAAGGAAAGAGAGAAGGGAAGGAAGGAAGGAACGAGAGAGAAAAGGGAAGTAAGGAAGGAAAGAGAGAAGGGAAGGAAGGAAGGAAAGAGAGAAGGGAAGGAAGGAAGGAAGGAAGGAAGGAAAGAGAGAATGGAAGGAAGGAAAGAGAGAAGGAAAGGAAGGAAAGAGAGAAGGGAAGGAAGGAAGGAACGAGAGAGAAAAGGGAAGTAAGGAAGGAAAGAGAGAGAAAAGGGAAGTAAGGAAGGAAAGAGAGAGAAAAGGGAAGTAAGGAAGGAAAGAGAGAGAAAAGGGAAGGAAGGAAGGAAGGAAAGAGAGAAGGGAAGGAAGGAAGGTAGGCAAGAGAGAAGGAAAGGAAGGAAAGGGAGAAGGGAAGCAAGCAAGGAAGGAAGGAACAAGAGAAGGAAAGAAAAAAGAGAAAAGGGAAGGAAGGAAGGAAAGGGAGAAGGGAAGAAAGGAAGGAAAGGGAGAGGGGAAGGAAGGAAGGAAAAAGAGAAGGGAAGCAAGGAAAGAAAGAAAAGAAAAGGAATAAACAGTTTAGAAGGGAGGAAGGAATGAGATTACAAGAAAACAATAACGTAAGGAAGGTAGGAAGAGAAAGAAGAAAAAAACATAGGAAGGAGAGAGAAAAGGAGAAAATGGAAGAGATGTACTAAACTGCTTTATACTGAGCTTTATATAACTAATTATTTTCCGCTACCCCTTCCACACTAGCTGCAATTTTTGTCAGGCTGATTTTGTTGTACTGGCACTGGTAATAACATGAGGGAGCAGGCATAATCTGGAGGCTCCTTCTAATAATAACAGTAATGCATGGACTAGATCTGACTTGTG
>NW_027324503.1:0-1133 GCF_032062135.1 Pyxicephalus adspersus | reverse complement strand
TAACAATCTTTTCTCCAAGCAGTTCTCCCTTTTCAGTTCTTACCAGAAGCCATATATAAACTACCAGCTCCAGTTCGGATAGGGTAAGGTATGAGGAATATAAGACTATGTAGCTATTAGAGATATATCTCAATCCAAAATCAATCATTTGGAACTCAATTGTTTCCCAATTACATGCCAACACCCCAATATCTTTGTTTAATATATTGCAATATATGTCCCAATTTTTATTTTCGGTGATCTCTACGGTCCTAAATTTAACATAGAGACATCTAAACACTTGGCCAATAAATTGACCTTAATCTTTACCTTTAAAGTTTACCTAATATATAGAATGATTAAAAATCCTAAATTTTTCTTTTATTAGTGGGTCATCCAAATCCACTGTGTTAGTCCTAGAATATTATTTTATATCATATTGTTTAGTGTATTACATAACATGGACAAGTTTATCTGGTTCAGCAGAAAACGGTAATTATTGTCATTGGAGGTTAGTAGGCATTTCATTCCTTAACATAAGGCTCTATGTGCATTTGTAATATGCAATATGTAATTTTTTCTAAGACAACATTATTGGTATACCCAACTTGCCACCTAAATGGGCTCCTTTAAAAACTTCCCTACGCTCCACAAAGCCCTTGTATAAAAAGCCTACCCCCAGCAAAACGTGTTGCTCAAAAGGTCTCTAAATTCCTATATTTCTCTTTCCTTCAGAAGATTTAGGTTTAGGGTTCAGGTTTCAGTTTTAATCTAACCTCTTCCAGTAAGTGGACCTTTATATAATCCTATACTTTCTCCATGATAAGACCTCTTCTCTTAGTAAATTTATAACCATATACACCATTTTGAGGTAAACACAAGGTAAACACAAAACTAAGTTTCATAGTTGCTTTCTAAAAGAACTTCTCAGTAGATCAGTTCATTTATAGATGACTAATATGCTTGTGTACAATAGGCAAATACATATTGGATAGCATTTATTTAAAAAAATCTATTTAAGTTTTTCCTGGACCCATTTAATACCAGCTCCTGAAACCTAAGTACTGTATATAGTACTTTTTACCCGTATTAACAGAGATGGCATGTTCTGGAACTGCATTGTCTCTGGGTTCACATATCAGGTACATAGGTAC
>NW_027324502.1:0-1133 GCF_032062135.1 Pyxicephalus adspersus | reverse complement strand
AATTTGGGTTCTGCTTTTTGGGATAGCTGCTGTCTGTCTGTTAGTGCTCACTGCCCATCGGTGTTCCTTTCCTGTATGAACCTGCATTGGCGTTTGGAAAGCGATACCTAAATTTTGGTTTTATTTGGTATCATTATATTTACTAGTCTCTCAATAAGCCTCATCCTGAAGAAACGGTGTTACACCACAAAACGCGTCGATGCTATACTGGCCTTTTTTGTGAGACTTATTACTAGTGTTCCAACTATGTTATATAAGATGATATTCTTATACAATCTTTATGCGAGTCTGTAAATTGTAATATAGGATCGCAGTGCTGTGTTTTGTGGGACACTGTGCAACAATTGTTTCTACTTTGCTTTTAATACGATATAATTTAAATTCTAACATACTGTATACATAGAAGTGTGCCAAAAGCCACCTTCTTTTTTCCCCACCCATTCTTTTTTTTGATGAAAGGGGCTGGTACATTTGAGATCTAAGTAAGGAAAAGGAGAGTCTCCCTCGAACTTATATTAGCATTTTTGCTAGAAATTAATTTGCAAATTTGTTTTACCCATCAAAAAAAAAACAGCCATACCATTATCACAGTATTACCCTAACTGACTCATTTTTTTTTTGTTTTTTTTTTGTTTTTTTAGCAATTGCCAGTGAAAATGCTCTTTACTCGCCTCAGAGACCAGGGCTTCAAGTCACTAATGAAAAAATTAAATCACCATCTATAAATTTATTTATCTCTATGGTCTTACCTTCATGCCCTGAATGGGTTGTCTGGAGTGGTTTTCGAAGATTGACAGGTACAATAAAATCTTCATCGTCATCATCATCATCAGAACTGTGCTGTACTGTGACTGCACCCTAAATGTACAAGAAATTAGAAATTTTAGCACAAACATTTTCGCTTTACACCAAGTCTCTGTGACCATGCTGTGCTAGCATACAGTGTATGATTATATACTCATCAATAATGCAAGGGACACTATGAAGATAAAAAATTAAAAGATTAAAAAATTGGTTTCTAATGTCCATGCATCCTAGGGAAACTTTATATTTCTAGTCACAATAAATGTTTTTCACAAGTTATTTAATCACATGTTGTAATGTCAGACAGGAGTATAAAAATATCTCCTATA
>NW_027324501.1:0-1134 GCF_032062135.1 Pyxicephalus adspersus | reverse complement strand
CCAGTTGCATTATTCTCCTGAGCGGTAACCCCAGGGTACAAAACCTAGCTGATAGCGGTAACCCCGAGCCACACTCAGGGTAGCTAAAAAAAAAACATAAAAAATAAAGACTTACCTGGTCCCACTGGCCTCCTCCAGTGTCCTGACGGTCAGATCCCATCCTCAGGCCGCGTCCTCTTCGTCCGATCTGTCCCCCGGCGAGTGGGCTGACGTTCCCTGGGAGTTCCTGGTGACGTTGGTTAATTATATATATGTATTATATATGCTACAGTACAGTTATATTACAGGTTTCAGTATTATTAATTTATTTTATTTATTTATTTATGTTTTAATGGATTTTTGTGTTTTTTTATTTAACGTTTAATAATAAATTTATTAAATATTGGACATATTCGGTGAGTTATGCCTAAAAATTACAGGCCAACAATGTAAAATACATTTTCATAAAAGACAATGTACCGCTTTTAGACATATAAATCCGGACAGAAAATACCTGCCCAGGAGGGTAAAGAAGGAGCCTGCAGGCGCATAGGATACTGTAAGTAACATGGCTTTTGAATGGCACCTTAAGAAAAAAGGGCATTTAACCATTGTATTGCTTAGTAAGAAGGGTTATAACTCATATCAGGCTTTGAATGCTGGAGAGTTTCATCCCTCACCATCATCACCGGGACTTAAGGAGAAAATAATATTTTAGGGAATAGAGAGGAAAAATTTGTTCTACCAAAAACAACTGCTAATGAGCATTTACCTAAAATTTGTAATGATTTTCTCCAACTTCCTGTTCCTGTGTCTCTCCACTGGGTCACAGATGTCAAAAAAATTACAGGGGTTTTAGCCATTCTCACAAAATATAAAAGGAGTTTAGATAAACTTCTAATTTATTAGTGGTAATTTGCAGAAGCATGGATCATCTTTAACTAAATTGAATTGCATTGAATTTAATTTTTATTTAAGTGCCTTAATTTTTAACAATATATTTTCAGTACTTAATAAATTAATATCAAACCACATACATAAATATGAAAAAAAAGCATACAAACTGATTTATTACTTTGAAAGTAAAGTATAAAATATCTGTGGGACCTGTTTCTTGGACTAGAGATATAAGACACGCTGAGCAGAAAAATACCC
>NW_027324500.1:0-1134 GCF_032062135.1 Pyxicephalus adspersus | reverse complement strand
TGGCATGAGTTCCATCTTTGTACTAAGTTGTACTGCGACAGTGACTCAAAGTCCTATAGCAATGGATTCGGAATACCAGCTAGGGAACTTGTGTTTCTAGAAGAAAAGCTCAGCAGTGGTACCCTCAAACCTCCTTAGCATAAGTTTCCTTTAATTTGTGTGCCTTGGGTAGCTTCTTGAGTTGGAATACCAGACAGAAGTTCTACCAAAAATCTAACTTCCACATTTGTACTGGGACTGTAACCCAAAGTTCTTTGGCCAATAATTCAGAATATCGGCCAGGCAACTCGTATCCCTAGAAGGAAAGGTCAGCAGTGGTAGCCTCCATACCTCCTCAGCACAACTTTTCTTTTATTTGTGTCTCTGTGCCCAGTGTAGCTTCATGTGTTGAATCTCTACATAATAAGAGTTGAAAGCTTCGAACATGAAGCTCTCTTTGAGTGTTGGCATCTCTCAGGAAGGTGGTTTTCTCCATCATTTCCTTCTTTAGCTGTTCTGCTATGTAGTAGCTAACTGCTAGGTCTACTGCTGTGGCCAACAATGGCTTACTGTGTCAGTTAACACTTGGTGAACACTCCGCTCATAATTACTGAAGCACAATCCTTGTGAGCCAAAGACATCTACCGTTGATTTAAAAGATTTTATTTCAGAGAACCTGTCAAGATCAATAGAAGTATCTTAGCTGTCATTGCTAACTTGTTTTTGAAGTGGTAAGCTCCTAGGCGTAATACACACGGGCTAATTTTTACATCCAATTCAATTCCTGATCCAATAAAACAATCAGAACTAAAGTGCATCTAAGGGAATCGGAAGCAGACTAACAATAAGTGACTTATTGTTCTGATTTTATACTTTTTTTGTGTTGGTGAATATTGATGAAAAATACACTAAACATGTTGTGTGCCCAAATCTGATTGGAAAAATTATTGGACTGGTTGGTCGAGGGCCTAAGTACTTTGTTTGTCATCCAGGTGGCTTAAAGTAGATCAAAGCCTTAAGTGGCCAATATCAAGTCTGCTTAAGCACTGTGTATTGTCTACAACTTGCTTATTTTTCTCCATAAGATACGGTGATGTCTTCAAATCTATTTAGGTTATTTCCTGTGTCCAAGTTCTTTATTTCAACATCAACTGC
>NW_027324499.1:0-1134 GCF_032062135.1 Pyxicephalus adspersus | reverse complement strand
CATCAAAGACACACACGCAGGATCAGATATCTGGAGCTGTCTTATAAACGGGTGAGTGTCTTATTTTAATTATTTTTTTAAAAATCGGGGGTGGCATACTTAATGGGGATGTCCTAAAATCGGGGAAACACGGTAGGCAGATATTTCAAACAATTCATACACCAATATCCTGAGTGCAACTTTTGAAATAATATAGATAACCCTTAATATCCCTGAATATCTAGAGTTAGAGTCTTCTCTATATTCTGCACAGTTACCTTTCACTATACAAATAAATTTCCTTCTAAAGTGCATTTTAAGAGGACCTGCCATTACATTTGGAATTATTAAAACAGACCCATTATTACATTTTCAACATTATGTAAAAGGTGGCTATTCCTTTGACATGATGGCAAAAAATAGTTTTTTACTTTTTTTCACTTTATTGGCATAAAGACTGAAGAGAAAAACCTCAGCCTGGCATACTTGCATCATATCCTAGGAAGCTATAGGCTCCTACTTCTATGCGTTCCCGACATCAGGCATGCACCATCAGGGGCTTCCCTCTTAAAAATGGAGGAAGTCACCTTACCCGATCTCATAGCTGCACAATGCAAGATCGGATGATGTAAGGAAAAACTGGGAAAAAAGACTAGAATTCACTGGGCTTGGTTTGTGGATGTATCAAATTTACATAGTTAGGTTGAAAAGAGACATAAGTTCATCAAGTTCAACCACTAGGAAAAAAAACAGTGGTACCTCGGTATAAGTCTGCTTTGGAATAAGTTCAACTTGGTATAAGTCCTGTTTGGACACAAAAAGTTTTGCTTGGTATACAACCTTTGTGCTAGAAGTTGTATGGGTCAAAATGAGTCATAACACCATGCGCTACCCTTATTTACCTCTCCCGAGACAAAGCCACGACTGCCCACAAGCGTCAGTATGCAAGAGGCCACCATTCAGTGAACAACCCGCGCTATAACTCTCTGTGAATTACATAACATATTAATCTCCTCCTTCTCAGCACCATCCTTGTAGGCACTCGACTCTTCTCAATAAAGTAAAGGGAGGTTAAATTTTCATTTATTTCATCTAATTGATTTTGTGTTTATGTATTTTAGTATTAAGCAGTGTTTAAATTATTTGATACAGCCC
>NW_027324498.1:0-1134 GCF_032062135.1 Pyxicephalus adspersus | reverse complement strand
CACTGCATTTTCCTGACTGTGTTATAATTTTGATTTCTATTTCACTTGGACCATATTCCCACATGTCTCCTCTGTCCATTGGCTCTGCATTTACAGTTAAAAAAAAAATTGTCAGCTTAAAAAAAAAGATTATTTATTGATTGTCAATTTAGCAAAAACAACATGCTTTTTAAATAAAATTTATTCACTTGTGACTTGTTCCCATCACACTAGAAATCTTGGTCACAATATTATGTTGGCATCTTAAAAAGTGCTTTCAGGATCATTCTTTTATTGTGCTTTAGAAAAAAATTACACTTCACTTCACTTGTGACATGTTCCCATTTTAATACCCAGTCCAATTTTACTTAAAATACTGTCTTTAGAGGAAATTAACTTGAAACCGGTTAGATCTCTTAAAACATGGTTTAAGACCAATTCCTTGACTGTGATCTAAAGAAAAAACAAAATGCTTTTTTTATTTTGGTTTCACTTGTGACATGTTCCTATATGTCCTCATGACACCTCCAGCATTTTTGGTCACAATACGTTCTTTAGAGTGTTTTTCAATCAACTTGAAACATGACAGGCTTCTTTAAAAATGGCTTTAGGGGGCAATTTAGACTAGGATTTAAGGAAGAACAACATTGTATTTATTTCACCTGTGACATGTTCTCTCCAATCCTCAGTGCACCTCCAGCCACCTTAATCACAATGCTGTCCTTGGAGGCTTTTGTAGTCAACTTGAAACCAGGCAGGTATCTTAAAATGGTTTAGGGACAATTCCTTGACGGTGAGCTAACAAAAAACTAAAATGCTTTTTTTTTTGGTTTCACTTGTGACATGTTCCTCATGACACCTCCAGCAATCTTGGTCACAATACTTTCTTTAAAAACGTTTACAATCAACTAGAAACATGACAATATTCTTTTAAAAAAATGGTTTCAGGGGCAAATAATTTAAATTAATAATTGACTGTGATTTAAAGAAGAACAACATTTTTAATTGTATTTTTTCATCTGTGACATGTTCCCACAGGTCCTCATATCTTTCACCCCCAGCAATTTTGATCACAATACTGTCTTTAAAAGCTTTTGCAATTCACTTAAAACTTGCCAGAGATCCTAAAAAGAGGCTTAGGGACCATTCCTCTTT
>NW_027324497.1:0-1135 GCF_032062135.1 Pyxicephalus adspersus | reverse complement strand
CACTTTTATAATCCAAGTGCAATCCTCATTTAAGATAGATCAGCCAAATACGATACTCACTTTCCTGTATCTCTTGTAGTAGCAGCAGACAAATCTATGGATGCATTTTAATGTTTTATTGACAAAACAATAAGAACCCGGAGTGGATGGATATCCCAAAGAGAAGCATATCTTCTCAAAGCTGACAATCCCTGGCTTGAGCTACAGAAGTAGAGTTCAATACACCCAACATGCCTGTGTTTTCGCTACACCAGGTAGACAAGATGTTAGACAATTTTTCCTTTAGGCTTTAAGGAAAAGACCCTTTACAAAATATCATTCCTATTTTCCTACAAATTCAAAAACAATCTATAATTTAAATATAATTTATGAATTTAAAAAAAATAATAATTATATCATTTTATATAATGAAATAGCATTATGTATGGTGTATGTAACCAAATTCATTTTTCCTCCTTACAGTATAGTGAATTTGATCTGCCATATATATGCCATACACACAAGACACAGGTAACCTTATTGTGGTTCTTTTACATGGTTCTTCTTTTGGATTGTTGAGGGGGGTAGTCCATGTTTTCTTTTCTGCACGGATGCAACCCATTGGATCCAGCCTGATTAAATCAATATCCTTTTTTCAGTCTTTGTAGTTGAGAGCCATTGCTGCCTAAAACAGCCAGTCTTCCTGTATATTATAGTCCTACCGTATCCATGACCAGCCCATTAATAACATACTAGGCTAGTCCAAACTATATTAACTACTCTTATATCCTAGCATTGGTCCTGATTTATTAAAGCTCTCCAAGGCTGGGGAGGATACACTTCATCAGTAAAGCTGTGTGATCAAGCAAACCTTGAATGGATCAGGTCCAGGATTCAAAACATTTGCTAGCAAATAGTAAATGACTTTGAAGAAATCCATTCCAGGTTTGCTGGATCACAAAGCTTCACTGACGAAAGTGTATCCTCTCCTTGGAGAGCTTTAATAAATCAGGGCTATTATCTGAGAGATGAGCCCAGCATTGTGCTGATTCTCCGTTCTATACCCAGTTACTTACAGGGGGAGTCCTGGATAACTCTATGTTCAAAACAAAGTAGGTTAAATGATGTTAGCCATCAAACCCAGTGTCGAAAAAGT
>NW_027324496.1:0-1135 GCF_032062135.1 Pyxicephalus adspersus | reverse complement strand
GAATATCAATGTAGTATAATAGCAATACTGATCTCTGATTGGAGACTTATTTTTTGTGGGTGTTTAATGCCTATTTTTGTGGGTATGTAATGCACAGGGCACACTTATTCCACCCTTCCCTTGACCAGGGTACAGTCTAAGAAGCCATCGCTCCACTCCCAACCCCCACCACAACCAGTTAATTCCACCAACCAACCTTCCCTCACACCAAACAAGGACACTATGTTCTTTGGAAAAAACTGGCCATGGCAGCCTTTTATTAACAACAATATTTAAATAACATAAAACTTTTTAATAACAGGAACTTTATTATTTTACATCATCAACCTTTTACATATATAACAGTAAAAAACCTGCCACCTATAAGTCCATGAAAGTCACTAAAACACACCCCTTTAACCAGTTGTTTCCACTCAATAACTAGGCCCCCAGGCGCCCATACGCCGCCTCGGGGACAGTTGGTATTTTCCTTTCTCGCCAAACCTAGCCTCCACAACAACCACGTGTCATGCAAGGCAACCTTGATCACCCCAAAACCACCCCTTTTTGGGTCTCAACCCCCCTACCTTCCCCATTACCCCACATCTAACTTTCATGGACCCCCAAACAAACCAAGCCCCTTTGCTGCCATGACAATTTCAATGCAGAAAAAACACCTTGCTGAAAAAAGGGGGGGCGGGTGGGAAAGCTCCTTCCACAAAATTTTTCTGCAACTGCTTCCCCCCCCCCTAAACCCCCCTTTTTAAACCTTCCCTTCAGCCCCACCCAAATAAAGATATCCCCCAATAAACATCTATTATTTTCCCGCACTTTTTTCCCGCACTTTTTCCCCGCTCGTCTTTTTTTTTTTTTTTTTTTTTTTTTTTATTATTAACCCTTGCCTCTCTGTCTTCTATACTCCCCTTGTCATGCTGCCTTGCGCTTACTTCAGCTACAGGCCTGCTTTCCCTTGCTACACAATCTTGGTTGTAGCAGCCAGGAAGGGAGCAAAGTGGAATACTAGTTAGTGGTGGGCTCAGATTTCAATATTTTTGTTCTGGTGACAGGTCTCTTTAAGACCGGTTCCTTGTTTTCATTTTCCCTTCTAATCAAATACAACTGGTTTCCACTGTATACGCTGACATAAACAGCTAAA
>NW_027324495.1:0-1135 GCF_032062135.1 Pyxicephalus adspersus | reverse complement strand
ATTATTATTTATTTCCTTGTATTTATATAGCACCGACATATTACGCAGCACAAAGTTCATAGTCATATCACATATCACTAACTGTCCCTTAAAGGGGCTCACAATCTAAATTCCCTACCATAGTCAAATGACAATTTTTAGGGGAAGCCAATTAACCTAAGTGCATGTTTTGGAATATGAGAAGAAAACAAAGTGCCCAGAGGAAACCCAGGCAAACACGGGGGAACATGCAAACTACTTGCAGATAGTGACCTGGCCAAGATTCAAACCTGAGATTCAGCGCTGCAAAGGCCAGAGTGCTAGCTATGAAGCCAACAAAGTTACAAAACCAGATAATTTCAAATAACAAAGAAAATTAAACCAACAATACTTACAGCCTCATCACATTGCAAATCAAAATTGACTGAAAAAACAGAGCCAATGGAAGAAAACAAAAAGAAAAATTTAAAAGAGAAAAGAAGATGGTGTCTGGGGTAGGGATAACAAGAAATCACAGGCACCCAAAAACTGTGCAATCACAGCCTATTTATACATGTTCTCACAGGATTCACATGAGTGCAGTGTGCAAGCACATTTGGTCCATAAAACATATATTCTGATAACTTTTTTCTTATATACACTGGTCATCCTGATTGCTATTGCATGTAGGAGAGAAAAAAACAGATTGAGTTCCTAAACATGGAGACTATCACAGTTTAGCATTGGCAGGGATAGCAAGGCATTTAAGTTTTTCATAAAAAGTAGAAAAAACCTTCATCTCCTAAATGTCCAGCTGGTGATTTATGTATTATTCAATCACATCTCCACTGCTATGTGTGGAATTTTATATCCTAGCATGCTCTGTTTCTCCAACTTCTACTACATTATATGAACCAGAGATATCTTAAAACCGATGGCCAGGCAGATAGAAAGGAATAATGCAGCTCTGTAATTATGAATACATCTTAAAATGTAATCAGTGCATGTAACCAGAGCTTGTACACTTTGTAAAGCTACAGATTGTAGTTGGCAGGATTTGAAGCTGTGTGGGGAACCCCCAATGGATTTCAAGTCCATTGTATTAACCACTTGGCCACAACTACTAGCTGTTGGCAGTCTGTAGTTGTCAGTTACTGGCTTCTAGTTGTAAGTAATC
>NW_027324494.1:0-1136 GCF_032062135.1 Pyxicephalus adspersus | reverse complement strand
AATACCACTGACCATGGCAGCAGCTGATGTGGGGTCTGGTGTATTAAAAGTATTACATTATTTCTTAATTGTAAGCTCTTCTGGGCAGGGCCCTCCCCTCCTCCTTTGTTACTGTCTGTATCTGTCATTTGTGACCCCTATTTATTGTACATTGATGCGTAATATGTTGGCGCTATATAAATACTGTTTATTAATATACTATTATTAATAATAGTATATTTGGGTGAATTCACAGTCTGGACAGTATAAAAGAATTATTTTTCATTCCTTCCTAACCACACCTTATCTGCATAGTCAGCATTGAGCATTTTTTTATAATATTGGATACTGCACATGTGAGAGTCATAAAACCAATAGAAAAGCATAATTTCTTTATTTGTGTATAATGGACACATCAAAGTAATAACATGAAATATGTGAAAATAAATTTAAAAGGCAGCCATTTAGTAACATGTTTGTTGTAACTTTATTCATTTTATTGTTGTAAACTGGGATCCATTCTTTTAAGGTATCTATTGTTATGTAATCAAGCATCACAAACCAAATAACCATACTATAGTCATATCATAGTCAAAGCCAATTTGGGGGAAGCCAGTTAACCTCAGTATGTTGTTCTAGAGATGAACTGATGTGCCTGGAGAAAATACATGCTCTAATGGGATACCATGCAAACTGTGCCCTACATGGAGCCTGTGATCTTAATGCTGAAGGCAAAAAATCTGAATTGCAAGTAATTCAACAACATATGACAATATTTATGTATAAAAGAGAAAAAGGGTAAACAGTTCATTTTTATGTATGAATCTTGTAGAGTATATGCCTTGTAATACGATGCATTTCTTGCATACCCAAAGCGCAAATTGTTACCAACAAGTCATCTTTAGTAAATTGTCACTTTTATTAAAAATAAAATGATTAAACTTTTTAACTGAATTGCCCATTTATGTCTATAATAGACTAAATTGGCCATCATGGGTATACAAGTCAACAAGAGATTACTACAGAGTATCATATCCAACTTATATATATGATCTTAAGGGGTTTTTTATGTCACGTATAAAGGAAAAAAAAGAAAGATATTACTTTTCCGTAGCATGCTGATATGGTAGCATAACATAAAGTAGGATAACACTGAA
>NW_027324493.1:0-1136 GCF_032062135.1 Pyxicephalus adspersus | reverse complement strand
TTATTATAACTCTATAATATATGTTGTCTGACAGTTTTGTCGCATGATGTCTGTTGCTTGCACTGTTCTGAGTTTCCCCATTAGGAATGGATCAGCAAATCTTACCAATTACTGCTTAATACAATGTTTTGAGCACAGAAACTATTGATATATTTCAGTTGTGTACAAAATACAAAATAAAAGTAATAATAATAATATTCTACAGATCTTTCTATCATGCTGTGCTTTTAGAAGCTTTTAAACTCTGCCTCATTCTTCAACAACATGAGAAAATTGAACTGAAATAAATGAAAAGTTGTGAATTTATTTAACATACCATACAGCATTTCAAAGATTGTTCTGCAAAGGTAGAATCTGCATTATTTAAAAGATACTCATCTATCGTAGATAAACATTTCAGAAATTGTGCTTAGTGAAGACTAGGAATCAAAGGATGGTTATAAGAACATAAAGAATTTCTCTTTTTTTTCACATTCATCTTTGACATAAATTTAGGCTACGTACACGTCAGATGATTCTCGTCCGATCTCCTCAGGGCTGATATTGGACCAGAATCTGGTGTGTGTACAACGCTCGTCCTGACAACCGTCCTAACGGATGATGAACAATTAACAATCATAATGAAAGTGAAGGGAAGAGAGCACAGCGGGGAGCCGCTCGTTCACACATCGTGCAGTCTTCTGTCCTTGGATAGGATCATGAAAAATCCTATCTAACAACGCTTATTGCACGTGTGTACACAGATTTACATGGTCTGATTGTTCAAGGAGGCAAGATAATGTCAATGTAGGTAAAAAGGGCAGACAGCACTGACTTGTTCTGGGAAAGGATGTAAGTGACCTGAAAAAGCCTGAACACAGGCTGTCATTTGGTTCCCAAATGATCAATATCATTGATTGTCTTTGCAGGAATACAGTTTTGCATTGATGTGCTGCAGGATGGTGCCCATGCTTTTAAATTAGTGACATGTTCTGGCATAAATATAGATTTCATACATTGGATTGTTGTCTCACCTCAATTATACTGCAGCTGTACTTTACACTACCTAGTCAATCCCTCTCCTGTATTTTCAATTTGTTAAAAATGTGGGAGTCTTCTAAATGCAAAATGTTTTGGATATCATTTTATATAAAAAA
>NW_027324492.1:0-1136 GCF_032062135.1 Pyxicephalus adspersus | reverse complement strand
AAAAAAAAAAAGCACAATTCTAATGCATGTGCACTTATTTTTCCTAATGTTATTTTCTGACACGTTAATAAAATTAACTGATTTTCATGTGGTGCTGTCTATTGTGCTCAGCTAAAAGCCAATTATAAACAAGTTAAATATTCAATTTATTTAAATGTAGTGCTTTCAGCATCTTATCTACAGTAACATTAATTTATTTAATTTGTGTTTAGAAGAGTTGTTTTTTATTACAAATAATGCAATGCTAGATAATGTATTTTGCAGAATATATTTAAATAATAAGTACTTCAGCCAGCAAAGATTCAACTTCAGTAAAACTGAGATACAATGTAAATAATACACTACTATAGAGATATAAATTTAGAATGTTCCAGCAAGTAGATAAAGCACTGCAATGTAGATTCAGCTATTACACTTTTTATACCCTACACAGATTTAGGAGGTTTTTAAAAAAGTTTAACCAGCAAATGACTTGTAATAATGTTCCAGCAAGATGCCAACCCAGGGTTAAGGAGAAGGAGGCCAACACAACCAATGATAATAAAGTGCTACAATCCTCTCCTTGTTTCAGTGCAAATGTAATATAAAAATACCACAACACCACATTACAGGAATGTGTAGGTCTTAGGAAGAGTTCAAAGACAGAAGGGAAGTCAAATGATAGAAGGGTCACAGTGGTAGTGCACATTCATGCCCAGGCCTTTTGGCATTCTCATAAAAATTCTTCTCTATTTTCAAAAATATTACTTTCTGTGTGCATTAGAAGAAGTTTTTGTTCAAAAAATGTCCACTGCTCTGACAGTGAACCCTTCAATATCCTCTCCTAACAAGTCTGACTATCTGTGGAGGACACTTACATTTTGATGAAATTGCTATCATATATTGTTTGTTGTCTTTCTCAGAATCAGTCCTTTAACCTTTAATTAGTTTGCTAGCTCAGACCTATTAGAATGATCAAAATCCTGGAAAAGGGATATATCATCTTCATTTGCTGAACAGATTTTAGTCAGTTAGCAGATAATGGTGATTATGAATTTATGTGTGACAAAGCATCGGTTACTAGTTGTGTACTGTTTCAAATCAGTCGCCAGATGTGGAGAATGCTCAAGCCTAAATCTAATTTCTCATCTCCCCCC
>NW_027324491.1:0-1136 GCF_032062135.1 Pyxicephalus adspersus | reverse complement strand
AGAATGCAGTGCACAAGTATTTCTGTTAAGAACAGTCTGCTTGATGGTGTAGCTCTGTAAGGGGCTGCCCTATGCTACTTCTGCCGGCCTCGTCCTGCAGAAGTAGCACCCAGATAGCAGACTGACCCGCTGGTTGGTGCAGGGAAAGCTTGGTCTGGTCACTCGGTCTTGAGAAGCTTTCGAATCTCACTTTTAGTGTCATAGTGGAGTGGCAATCCAGGGGCACCTTAAAATCACTGGGCCCAGGAACTCACTGATCTTTAATGTGCACCGTCACGTCACTTTTATGCTGATTTGGCACATCGCCTTTACTCTGCACTGGCTGCGGCTAGTGTAGATGGGCAATTTTTAAAACTCTGCCCAGTATTTTATGCACTGAGCACTTATTTTTTAATGTATTTTCATGTTTGTCATGTCACTGGTGTGGTATTTGTTGCCACTTTTTGATGGAGGGTGCTATTCCCTTATGGGCTGGCCCTGAAGTCTTGGAGAGTGCCTTGGCCTAACAACTAGGCGCTCCCCCTTAGTGCAGCGTCTCTTCGGGAGAGCTCCCAACTTAGTGTCTGTTGAGACCAGCCTAGGTGGTTCTGAGAAGAAAAGGCTCCTCTCTGGCTTTGGCCAGAGGATCAAGTAAGTCCATCCTGGCTTTGACTGGGTGGGCTTAGTACTCAGCTCTCGTTTGGAGCATGGCTTTGGAGGGTCTGGCGAAAAGGGTGGCCCTTTCTCTTTAGAGGAGGGATCACAAGTAGTACCCCAGTGCATGTTTTTTTTCAAGCATGGGGTGTGTTTATCATGGATTGTGAGATTCTAAAAAAAAAAAAAACTACGTCTATCCCAGCTTCAGCTGGGTGGGCTCAGTACCCAGCCCTCATCTGGGGCCTTGCTTCGGAGGGTCTGGGGATAAAGGGTGGCCCTCTTCTTCTTTAGAGGAGGGATCACAAATAGTACCCCAGTGTACATTTTTTGTGGAGTGTTTTGCACTCACTTTTTTTACGGAGCACAGGGTGTGTTTTTAGAGCATGGATCATGAGATTCGAGAGAAAAAAAAATCGCTTGGTTCCTCACCCATTGCGAGAAAAAATTTTGACCGGGTACAGGTCTTCATGTGGAAGATCTGCTTAATTTTCAGGACCTTC
>NW_027324490.1:0-1137 GCF_032062135.1 Pyxicephalus adspersus | reverse complement strand
ACGCTTCCTACCTCAGTATCACCTCTCAGTACTACCTATCCTCTCTGAATAGTGCCTGGTGCTTCTCTGAGTTATGCAGTGCCCCATGCCTCTCTCTTGCATGAAGAGCCTTATACTTCCTAATTACATTCAGTGCCTTATTCTTCTCTGATTAGTGTCCCATACATCTCTGAGTTATGCAGTGCCCCATGCCTCTCTGTTGCATGTAGTGCCTTATACTTTCCTATTACATTCAGTGCCTTATTCTTCTCTGATTAGTGTCTAATGCTTCTCTGAGTTATGCAGTGCCCCATGCCTCTCTCTTGCATGAAGAGCCTTATACTTCCTATCTGCATCCAGTGCCCTATTCTTCTCTGATTAGTGTCCCATGCTTCTCTGAGTTATGCAGTGCCCCATGCCTCTCTGTTGCATGTAGTGCTCTATACTTCCTAATTACATCCAGTGCCCTATTCTTCTCTGATTAGTGTCCCATGCTTCTATGAGTTATGCAGAGCCCCATGCTTATCTGTTGCACGTAGAGCCTTATACTTCCTTATTCTTTTCTTATTATATTCTTATTATTATTCTTCTCTGAGTGTATGCAGTGCCTCATGCCTCTTTGTTGCATATACCGCTTTATTACATCCAGTGCCTCATGCCTCTCCGAGTTATGCACAAAAACATGTTTACCTGTCTCTTTCATGGGTTGCTATTCCTCTCCTTTTTGGAGGCATTCTTTGTTGCATGCAGTTTCCTAGCCTTTTTCAGGTTTCAGTGTAGCTTCCAACAGGAAAGGAACAGTAACCTATGTAACGGACAGGTACACATTTTATATATATATATAACATATGAAGATGCGATGCTTTTCCTGTAAGCAGCAGTTTAGCCTGTTTTGTGAAAGTCCTTTTCTGAACTTTAATCTTCCAAATAATGGAGATATTTTATTTTATTAGCTTATAACAAGGCATATTACATAATTATCATGAAACAGGTAAAATACTTGTAAATTAAACTGATATAAAACAAATATGGCTGATAATATTGGCTTCCTCCTGAAAATGCTGATGCCTGGTTGTTTGTGGGTTTGCCATTTTCTCTTTCGCTATAGTAGAACATGACTGCAGCCATTGCCTTGTATACTTGTTTCAGGATTACTAA
>NW_027324489.1:0-1137 GCF_032062135.1 Pyxicephalus adspersus | reverse complement strand
TTTTCTCATATCCTGTTCCAGATTACTTAAACTTGATATAAATGAAATAAAAATATATTTGCAAATTCTATGACAAATGACTAACAACTGTATCAGTGTCATTAGTTTGCCACAAATCTTGTTAAGAAGTATTAATAGGCAGTTATTAACCAATTTCTGCCACTCTTAAGAAACGACCCAAACAATTTAGGAGACATTTTTTGTCGCATAAAAACAATTTGATACAAGGCTAGTTTTAAAAACCTGATGAGGCTTTTCCCCTTTCACATAGGATAGCATGATTTACTAAAAGAGAGTGGATATTGAGGCCAATTTACTAAAAGGGTTTGTGAAACTTGCTCTAAAAACTTTTGTAAATATTAATTTCAATTATCCATTGTGAAAAACTTCAGCACACGATTGGGTATTCAAAGTGAACAGGAATTTGTTTTTCATATGGTAAAATATTCACACAATTTCTTATTAAAGGTTTTACTGTTTTTAGTTGATGAGTTAATATTAGTAAAAATGTTCTGTTCTTCAATATCTGAAATCAAATGGCATCTGTCAGGGAACACAACAGGTGCAATACCCAGGCAGACCTTGGGTCCTTCAGGGACACACAGTGGTACTGCTATAGTACCAAAGGAACAGGGCTATGGCCAACATGTGTCCCCTGCTTCTCCTTCTCTACTGCTGATTGTCCAGAATAGCGCAGCATCAGCCAGACTAAGCACCAACCTCATTCCCCTAACAGAATATGGAAGTCAAATATAAGGACAGTGAAGCAAGAGTCATGGGGCCAGAGAAAAGAAATTCTGAAGAGGACAGAAGTTCAGCCAGGAAACCCTATGACGAGAGGGAAGGTGTGCTGTAGTGCAGATGAAGTTCAGCCAGGGAGCAGGAACCATAGGGCCATGCAGGATGAAGCAGAGGAGAGGAAAAGTGTGGAGAGGCATGAGTTTCAACAGCTTTCTTTGTTGCCTAGTAGTACCTGGCTATTTTAACATAGTTCCATTTAAGATTGACTTAGACAAAGCTTTATCTTCTGTGTGCAGAAAGGCATTTGTGTTGAAAGAAATTTTACTGAAAAATTTGATCATATGCCATGTGACATTCATTCAACTTTGCCTAGTTCAAATTGTTTTATATAATATA
>NW_027324488.1:0-1138 GCF_032062135.1 Pyxicephalus adspersus | reverse complement strand
TGTTTCCTGTTCAGGTGAAACACAGACAATAACAATATGTAATGCCACATAC
Organism: Pyxicephalus adspersus; assembly: GCF_032062135.1. NCBI lineage: Eukaryota > Metazoa > Chordata > Amphibia > Anura > Pyxicephalidae > Pyxicephalus > Pyxicephalus adspersus. The sequence goes on along the minus strand of NW_027324488.1, from coordinate 1,086 downwards.
ATAATATTTAAATAGTGCTTCCAATTTGTGACCACCAGGTGGCACCAGATGACCGCTAACAAATTCTCTGAGCCCTCATCATCCTCTAGGTTGTCCGAAATGATACGGATGTCATGTGACTTTTTAAAGGGCCAGCCCAGCTGTGTTTGTATATAGCGACCCCCAATAAAGGGTAATTGGGTCCTTTGGTATGGGAGGTGCCAACTCCGGACTGGGCATGGCGTCATCAAAATTGTGTGTGTGAGAAGGTGGGAGTGGTCAGGAGATCTATAGGGACATGGCCCAAGTGAACAGAATGTTAAATACAAGTGAAAGTGTGGGAAATCAGGATTCTAAACCCTCTGTCAGTTTTTTAAATAAAACCCAGGACAGGGTATTGTCACTGAAATTTACAGGTTGGGTGGAGGGGACTTGTGGGAACATGTCCAAAGTAAAAAAAAAAAAAAAAACCCCCGTCAATCTTTACTTCATCCTCCAGGTTCACATGGGGTCACCATCCTGGAGGACTCTAGGCTAAGGAATTATCCGGGTTCTTTATTGAAAAACTAAAAGGAACAAAATTTTGGGGGTTAATTTGCATGTTTTTAATTTTCAATACAAATCCTTTGATTTACATTTTTGGGGAGCAGCTTCCATTAAAAACTGGACATGATTTTTTCTTTTTTAATTAAGAAACAAGCTTGGGTTCCCCTTTAAAAGCTTTTATTCCACTTCTATATTGAGATTTACTTTCACTTGGGTCACATACCTACAATACCCCCCGGACCCTCTGCCTAGTAATATCGGTGACCATAGAAACTGCAATTAACTTAAAAATCATTTTCACAGGGGCCGTGTCCCCTTTGGCCTCTCTGACCCCCTCTCATCAATATTGGTGACCATTTAAAGTTTGGGGGGGGGGGCAGGATATATAGGGGGCGTGGTAAGTGTTGCTCCGGCTTGCCTATTGGCTTTCACTGATATCAGTTTCTGCCCTGAGATGCCTTAGAAAATTCTAGAACAAAATCATAGTGATGAGACCGATATTCATATGGCAGTGTTCTCCCCGGGCCCTTTTAGACGGGCGCACCACCCGGCACTTTTCAG
>NW_027324487.1:0-1138 GCF_032062135.1 Pyxicephalus adspersus | reverse complement strand
CCCTTGGTCATTGAAGTGCTGTGAAGGTGTTTGTGACAGTGACTGTGTCTATCATTCAAAAAACAAACCCCCTACACAAAAGGTATACCAATATTTTTAAAGAAAACTTAGTTTTAACAAAGGGAGCCTGTCAAGCTTAACAATTGAGTACTATAATTGATGACGCTGGCTTCATATTTATACTATAGTTTAGTATGTATACTGTTTTGAACACTTTTGGTTTAAATTAAACAAGACTATATAAATATTGTAATTTGGATTTGTCACATTCAAGTAAACGGAGAGGAGTTAGTGGTTCCTATATGATAGTTCAGTCTGATCTTTTATTAAGACGATACAAGTTTTAAGGCAAGAAAAAGGCCGTGCTATATCTCAAGATAACCCATGCTCTGAAATTAGTTTTTGTATTAAATGTTTTTTTTTCTAAAACAATAAAAAAAATCCTTAATTTCAATAAACATAAAGAATCACATTGTAGGGAGGGTATCTGTTGACCTCAAATAGCTAGAATTCAGAACACACACACACACACACATATTTTACATAACCATTTCTATTTTATGGCTGCTATTAGAAATCTATGTACTCTAAAACATTTCTATTGTCCCAGGCTGCAGAGTCTTGCATTTAGGGTCCTGAATTAGGTTGGTCGTTCAGAATCACTGACATGCACCTACCTACATCCAGGTGGCTCAGTAAAAAATCACGGCAATCAGCCACAGAAAGAAGTGCCATTAGGAACAAATTAGGGTAGAAACTTGCTGAGCCTTACAGTGATGATACCCAGATTGTTGGGTAGGAAAAAGTACATTTTGGTGACATAATTGGTATGTATGTATGTATGTATGTATGAGCTCAGCTTCTTAGTTAAGCATCATGGAAAGGAGGGAAAAGCTCTGAACTTCCTGAATCCTCACCCAGAAGCTGAACCTACCTGAATGCTCATGGGATTGGACATTTGCAGAAAGAGCAGCCCACAGCCTCCTGTAAATGCATGCCATTCAATCATTTTAAATAATACCTTTTTATTAGCAACCCTTTTATATAATGTAATTAAAGTGGTGATAGTTCTGCTTTAAGCGCGACCAGTTCGCTTACACCACTTATGCTAAAAAATTACCCTGAATGTTCTAACATG
>NW_027324486.1:0-1138 GCF_032062135.1 Pyxicephalus adspersus | reverse complement strand
TGTAAAAAATAAAAAAAGAACAAGTTTAAAATAAAAAACACATACGAAATAAATAATTTAAGAAAAAAAAAATTTTTTTTTCCTCCCGAATTTTTGCTGTCGAATCCCGTGTTTTTCTGGGGACTCTATCCAGAAATAGGGATGAGCGAGAATGCCTCTGTCATTCTCCCGAAAATCTCCTTGAACATCCAATGGTTCCGTGAAATTTCGCCGAACCGATTTCACGAAACCATCGAAAGATCAAGGAAATTATAACAGGAGGGTTCACTGGGTATTCACAGGATTTCCTGGGAATCACCCTGTTTGTGATCCCTGGGGCACTCTAGTGCCGGTGATCGCACACTGTTCTCAATAATTGCGGACAAGGCCGCATTCATTGAGAAGAACCCTGGCACTAGAGGTCAAATGGGGACAAGTCTCCCCATTCATTCACCTCTAGTGCTCTGTGATTGGCTGGGGAAAGGAAAATCCTGATGACGCTTGAGCTGTCATTAGGGTTTTTCTTTCCTCAGCCAATCACAGAGCACTAGAGGCGATGACTGGGGAGATTTGTCCTCATTTAACCTCTAGTACCCGGGGATCCCACACTGTGCAGCTATGGCAATCATCCTGTCATTGTGGGATAACCTGTAAAAAAATAAAAGTTAGTTACACGAATCACACACATTCAATATATTACTTTAAAATTATATTACTTTAACACATTTTTTTCGAATACTGTGTTTTTGGGTCAGGTCTATCCAAATTCGAACAGCTATATTTGGTTTGAATATAAGGACAACCCGAATTCGAACACCAACACTGGTCAACGCAAAACACTGTTTGAGATTAGCTGTAAATTATTTATTAAAGGCAATGCTATCGCCTATCTATAGAGAATGTCATAGTATTTACTATGTTTATTTTGCAAAGTACATTTTCACATAGCTTAGTGAATGAGTCATAGCTATGCTAACTTATTTCATTGCATATGATTATTTCATATATATTTTTACATATAAAAGTGGACATGCCCTAATCTTTCAATAAATTAACGTCATCGTGGCTCTGTACCTGGGGTGTTGTTTAATACTCAGCATATTATAGCTTTTCTTACTAAATACAGTGATTGAGCTTTCAAAATTTTTGATATTTTTTG
>NW_027324485.1:0-1138 GCF_032062135.1 Pyxicephalus adspersus | reverse complement strand
ATCAAGCCAAAGGGTAACCTGAAGTAAATATTCTTTGAAGAATGTTTGATATAATGCATAAAGAAACAAGAAATAATGTGCTACTGGGATTCATGTTACAACATCAGATACATAAAACACCTTTGGAATCTGTTAGTTTAGTCGGATACAGTTCATCATTTTAGTCTAAAGCTAGCTCTAAACTTTAGATACCACTTAAACTTTGAAAATGATCCAACTGCTAAAAGATCTTTCCCCAACTGAAAACAAACTTGTTTACTGGTGTATGTTAATAAAACTTGCACACAATCTTCAGCTTTTCTATAATCCAAGGGAAACAATATTCAGATAACAATTCCAATGAAGCCAAGCTTTCCTGAGAGACAGCAATCAAGATAAACCAAAATAGCAGGTATTGGACAACATCAATCTAACCATTAACAATATCCACGCAGCTAAAATTCACCCAATGAAAAACTGTCCACAATTTGAAGAAATTGTGGTAACCAGTATTGTGATCTAGGCAATTCTAGATTGTAAACTTTCTAAATGTTTTTTAACCAATGACTAGACAATGAAGATGTTGCATACTGATAGAATCATCACTTTGCTATATCCTCCTAAAAGGAAGCTTACAGTATACTCCAAAGGCCAGTGAAGTACAATGCTACAGCAGGTTTGACCCTGCCTTTTAGTCTCAGACCCGATGTGCAGGTGGTTACCATGGGTACTGACAGATTTATTGAAAAATATGTTTTCTTTAGAGTACTTCCACTATTCCTAATATCTCCCTGAAGTGCATCATTAAATAAGCTAATTTAAAGAATTTTTGATTTGTCCTTACATATTTGTGTAATAAAGTCATCACTTAAAAATCAAGACCCGCTTACTATCCTGAATCTTCTAAATCTAAGAAGTCATTACAGCAAAAAATGTGAAAGCCCCCTAACCCCTATTATGAGGTTCATGAATGCAAGTCTATGGGGATCTTTGATGCCTTCCTTGTTTTTAGTTTGCTTTTTATGCATTTTTCTATCCATACTGCAGAAAGACTGAAATGTAAACAAAACATTGTTTACACAAAGTGCCATTAAAATGTCCTTAAAATGCCGTTAGCAAAAAAATTTGGTTTATACTTGGGTCATACCAGTAGATGGCG
>NW_027324484.1:0-1138 GCF_032062135.1 Pyxicephalus adspersus | reverse complement strand
TATATATATATAAGTCACTGGGAATAAAAAAGTAAAAACATGTATTTCATATGAGTATTTAGCTGTCTGCCCTTAAAACAGGACCATAGCTATCCGAAGACAGAAAGACAGAAGCAGCAGGCAAACAACATGGCCCTGTAAAGAAGAGTAGTAATTAGGAAAAACAAAGTTAAATCAGAAAAGAAAAACAGTATATTTCTTTCAAAGAAAAAGAAACCCAAACTAGTAGTATATTTTTGTGTTATTGTTGTTCACTTCCAAATACAAAACAAAGTGATACTCAGTGAAAACAGTTAATCAAATAATATAAAAAAAACACAGTACCCCATACTCCATAGGGGGGTTTAAATGCCTAGACAGATACTCCTCTGACTGACATACAACATGATTGCATTAAGTAGTATATGTTCTAAAAGATCAGGTAGTAGTAAATGATGAAAAGTATGTTTTAATGGTTACAGTACCCGACATGTTTCGCCTAGATTGGCTTCCTCAGGGGTATACATGGTAACTGTAGGGTAGCTATTAAAAGATATATTGATATATTCTGGTTATAATACATATTTATGGACTTGTTTATAAATATTACAAGATAAATAACAAAAAACATCAATACACTTACTTAGCCATAGGGGTGGGTTAGTGAGCGATAGTTGAAGTGGTGTTGTGGCTGTAGATTGGGTGGAGCTGCATTTGGGATCATTGCCAATGGTAGTTATGGATAGGAGTGTTGGTATGGTTTGATTTAAAGCCACTGTTTTTTAAAAGGTTATTGAAGAAATTGTGGAAGTGGTTGTGGATATTGGCATATCTGATGTACATACTGGAGCCTATAGGGCTACTGGAGCTGAGAATGAGAATGGTGTGATATTCTGAGTTGGGGTAGGATTTGGTGGGATAACGGGCCTGGAATTGGGAGTAATGATTGTATGGTTGTGTCTATGGGTGCCGGATGTGGCAGACATTTAAAGCATTTAACCCCCCATGGAGTACGGGGGGTGCCTTGTTTCTTTATAATATGTGGTGAAAAAATTTTCACCATATATCACTTTGTTCTGTATTTGGATGTGATAATATATTAGTATAATAGTGAACAACAATAACACAAAAAATATACTACTAGTTTGGCCATTAGGAA
>NW_027324483.1:0-1139 GCF_032062135.1 Pyxicephalus adspersus | reverse complement strand
GACAGTCCTTCTCCATACCTCCCAACTGTCCCTGATTTGAAGGAACTGCCTTTCTTCATATCTCTCAATAGTCCAATTTGCAGGGATTGTCCTTCTCCATACATCCCAACTGTCTTTAGTGTAAAAGGGACTGTCCTTCTCCATATCTCCTAATTGTCTCCAATTTGAAGGGACTGTCCTTCTTCAAACCTCTCAGTTGTCTCTAATTTGCAGGGACTGTCCATCTTTATATCTCCTAATTGTCCTTATTTGGAGGGATTGTCCCTCTTTCAGATCCCTCTGTCCCTCTTTCACTCTCAGTCATCCTCCTAAGTATTACTTAACAACAAGCAATCTTCTAGCCTCTAAATGATTCTATTTGTTATTTTAAAAACCCAACATAAAATAAATATGATTGTGAAAAAGAAAACACATCACTTTAACCAATCATTTTTTATATTGTAGTTTGCAAAATCGAGGTGTGTCATTGTCCTATATACTGGAAGGGTTGTGCGACTATTATAAATGGCATTGTGTTCTATATTATATTGAATGTTCAGGTACTGTCCTTCTTTATACCTCTCAATCGTCTCTAATATGGAGGGACTGTCCTTCTCCATACCTCTGAACTGTCTCTGATTTGAGGGAACTGCCCTTTTTCATATCTCACAATTGTCTAATTTGCAGGGACTGTCCCTCTTCATACCGCCCCACTTGTCTCTAATTTGGAGGGACTGTCCCCCTTCATACCTCCCAACTGTCTCTAACTTAGAGGGACTGTCCCTCTTCATACCTCCCAACTGTCTCTAATTTGGAGGGACTGCCCTTCTCCATATCTCTTAATTGTCTCTAATTTGAAGGAACTGTCCTTCTCCATACCTCCCAACTGTCTCTAATTTGGAGGGACTGTCCTTCTTAAAACCTCCCAATTGTCTCTAATGTGCAGGGACTGCCCTTCTTCAAACCTGCCAACTGTACCAGATATGAAGGGACTGTCCTTCTCCATACCTCAATTGTCTCTAATTTGCAGGGACTGTCCCTCTTTATACCTTCTAACTGTCCCTGATTTGGAGGGATTGTCCCTCTTTCAGATCCCTCAGTCCCTCTTTCACCCTCAGTCATCCTCCTAAGTATTACTTAACAACAAACAATCTTCCAGC
>NW_027324482.1:0-1139 GCF_032062135.1 Pyxicephalus adspersus | reverse complement strand
ATTGGCTGTTAACAATTCAGCACATGCAGAACACTGAAAATAACCAGATTACAAGATTTCTGGCAGCATCAGGAGGAATATTTTTACAAATCTCAGACTAATATCACAAAATACTTTTAATGGTTTGTATCAGATCTTTTATTTCAATTTGGGATTTTATCGGTACCTAAACAAGCTAATATTTATAAGAAGTGATGGACTGTTTATGCAATATAATTAAATGTATCGTAATAGGAAGATATAAGGCGAATAAATGGGGTGATAATTTATGTGAATTTTGACAAAATGTTTAATAATGCATTGAGTAAGCTTGGAAATAAGCAATGGAATTAATGGTAGGTACATCATGAATTTCCATCCTTAGGCTGCTTGTTGGTATATCGCATATGGGCGGCGGGGTCTTCACTAGTGATCATTAGGTAAAGTTTTATTGAACTGGTTGGAGGTCACAATGTGGTGCCCTATTCTCAAATATTTGAGGTTCTGTATGGGACCGTTCTGTCAAATCACTATGAAAAGCATGTGTCAAAGTGGTATTAACATGTGAAAGTTTTGGAACATTTTTGAAAATGCAAGTGGATTAAAGTTATCTCCGAAGAATTAATGTAGATGAACCAATTCTTGATTGTTTTGTGGTTAATATCACTCTATTTTTTTAATATTGTCAAACATGTATGAAACGTCCTTCTGATGAAGCCTGGTGGCGAAGCTGTAAAGGACAGAATACTGCATATTCAATGTTAATTAATCGATCATTATTGTGATGATTTTTTAACATAATCAGTAATTGTACAATGTATGCATTTATTATATATGAATTCAATGTATATGTGAAATTTTATAAATATTAGCCTGTTTAGGTACCGATTAGATCCCAAATTGAAATAAAAAAACTTTATGAAGACGGCCAACTACTTGGTGCATGGTGATTGATTTTAGTATGAGCGATCTATACTCCCTTAAAATGTTGAGCAATTAAATACACTGCATTTTTCTACTTCTTTTGAGTGATGATCACTAATTTTAAGTGACTACATTATTGATCTAAAATAGGAACGATTGGCTAAAAATACAAATTTTAAAACATCTATTAAAAACAATCATTTACACAAATTTTTGATCCCTTGAACACATATGCA
>NW_027324481.1:0-1139 GCF_032062135.1 Pyxicephalus adspersus | reverse complement strand
ATGATATGCTGCAGTGTTTTCAAAATAATGGAGTAAAAACAACATATCACAAACTGCTTTCATGATGGAATATTGTAAGGTGCTGATGACAGTGAATTCCATTGAACAATGTAACGGTACTCATTTTTTCTTATGAAGCTGTTTGAAAGTATGGCCAATATTTAAACTCAAAAAAAGAAATATAATTTCATATTGCAGCTTACTGGTAGCTACATTTAAATTATATAATATTTAATTTTTATATATTTCTATTTAAAATATATTTAATTAGGATAGAGCCATGGCTGTCACCCCAGCTGGACTTTAAACATGTCTTCCTGACTTCCATTTTTTATTACATGGGTTTAGGATGATTACTATTTTACTGAAGTATTGTTTGTTTCTTGTCTATTCCACAAAAAGCAACTAGGACACTGAATTCTTGGCAAAATCAACAGGTACTATAGGTTTCGATACTGTCTGAAAAAGTTGTCAGTCTAAAAAAATTATAACAAATGTATGGGAATTGTTAGATTACAATATATTACCATTTTGTTTTCTACAGTTTAGATGGCATTTAACCTTTATTATCCCTATGAGCAATTCCAACACATCATGTATCCATATAATATTGATAAATATTAACTTGTGCCAATAGTGAGTCTCTCAGCTCTGGCTGTTCTTTAGGCTAAAAGTAGTCTGTTGCTTGCTGAGAACGATAGGAATTCTTATTCCTTTTCTATACTTTAAGTCCTATAAAAATGTTAACATGTCTCTCCAGGCTGTAGTATACCTGGAAGAGTTAAAGCAAACACTATAATGTGCAATTCATTAGTAGTATATTCACAGGTCGAAAACCACACAGGGTTTATTTAACCAGCATTACAGCTGTATACCATTTCCAATTCGCTTTTTCTTACCTTGAGCTGGGAATTCTCATCTAGAAAATCATATTTCATGTCACATACAGAGGCCTGTTTTTCTCATTTATAACCACCCATGCAGATAAATTCATCCTTGGCCAAGCCAGATTAATAGTTGTTCTGCTGTCTTCCCAGCAGCAGTAAAATCAGGAGGCCTGCGATAATAAACGTTTTTTGCTCTTTTCCAGCGCTAAGGCATGGAAGAGCAAAAGAAAAACTGTACATTTTAGGAACTTT
>NW_027324480.1:0-1140 GCF_032062135.1 Pyxicephalus adspersus | reverse complement strand
GTTACTAGGCTCTGGAATCTGGAATTGAAAGAATTGGGTGGGCCTTCCTATTCCACCTGGGTAATTACCTAGCCCAACAGGAGGTCTGGCCATAATAATCACAGGTGTGCTAGCAGAGATGGCTCTGTTTGTTGGGGAATAGCAGTATGCAAGCCTCAAACAAGAACAAGCATGTATGTGAGCTTTGCTGAGGAGCTGTATTTCTCCAGCCTGAAGGACGTTAATGGATCAGTGGACTATTGTACCTCACTGTTGAGGACTTTGGGACTCTCAAAACTTTGGACTCTGATTACAAGTTGATGTAAGCTAACTCTAATATTATTATTAAAAAACATTATTTATATAGCGCCAACATTAAATAGTGCTGTACATTAAATAAAGGTTGCAAATGACAGACAGATACAGACAGTGACACAGAAGGAGGAGAAGACCCTGCCCAGAAGAGCTTACAATCTAATATCATACATTGATGCATCTTCCAACAATCCCTAATTGGAAAATTCCTACAAGAAAATTTGTACCTTTCAAGAAAATTTGTACCTTTCTATCGTGATTTATACATTTTTGTAGCTAAATAAAAATGTGAAAAATACATGAGTTGTAAAGTTAAAGTTGGGTAATTCTTCAGTAAAAAAATTTAAAAATAGACTGCATGGTCTAACTAGCAGGAAATTGTACTCCGACAGCAGAAACAATGACATGGCAATAAAGCCTTGCAACAATACAAGCTGCAAATTGTGCTGCCACATCCATCTGACATTTTTTCTCAAAATCCAACAACTTCGGGAGGACAAAAAATGTCTTGGTGATCCTGTCACCAACTTAATGGGAATCCAGGAAAAAGCAAGGAAAGATTAAGTATTTTCATGCTTAGCTTCAGTGTTTTTATTTTACATAAAATTGTGTTCACTTGCACTGGGCCTTTGATATTGCAAGAACATCCTATTTATAATTCATTTTCCTAGCACACTGAACTCCCTTCCTATTACTATTGATCAGTGTTTCCCAAATAGGTATCCATGGAACCCTGGGGTTCCTCCAGAGGTTTCTTGGGGTTTCTTGACCAATGAACAATTGGTGACTCTCTGGTCAGTTTACCAGATTCCATGTGTGTGTAAAGGGGACATTCTTCCCATTGAC
>NW_027324479.1:0-1140 GCF_032062135.1 Pyxicephalus adspersus | reverse complement strand
GTCCAATCCGATCCGCCGGTCCGGTCGTTCGTTTCCAACGACTTTCCTCGTTCGTCGGCGTCGTTGGTTACTTTTTTTACGAACGATTTTTGCCCAATCGTTCGTTCGTCGTTCGTTCGTCGTTCGTTTTGAACGATAAAAATTGGAAGTGTGTACGCACCTTTAGGATGGTCCTACAAAGGAAAAAAAAAACTCAGTGAGTGGCAAAATGCATTGCTGATATCAGAGGTCAATGGAGAATGGCCAGACTGGTTTAAGTTGTTAAGGATGAAAATGACAACAGATCAAAAAATCACTAGTTATAACTGGGTGCACAACAAGTTGAAACTTGAAGCAGATGGGCTACAGCAGGAGACCAAACTGAGTGACACTCCTGTCAACTAAGAAAAGGCAACTGAGACTACATTTTGCTCAGGTGTAATGATGTGGGGGTTATTAAAATGCACTGAGATTATATTGTTATTATTAATATTATATTAGATTATATTATTATTAGTAGTAGTATTACCAAACAGTATTTATATAACGCCAACATATTGTGCTGCGCTTTACATTAAATAGAAGTTGCAAATGACAGACAGATACAGACAGTGACACAGAAAGAGGAGAGGACCCTAACCCGAAAAGCTTACAATTTAGGAAGATGGGGGAAGTATCACACAATAGGAGGGATATTTGCTTGGCATATTTTAGGCCCTTCAATCATGATAGCATGAACCTACCTAAATGTAGAGTTGTTGCCATGATTAAGTCATGTTTACATGACTTAGTTGATAATATGAATTTTTGTTCACTTTAAGCATCCAATTATGAAAAATCAAATTTCAGTTGTATTTTTTTTTTTATTTTGTTTAATAATGAAACTGAAAAAATTGCATTTACCGTGTTTCCCCGAAAATAAGATCTAGCATGCTAATCATGCATAGGTGAAATATAAGCCCTCCCCGAAAGTAAGCCCTATTGGCTTCTTCAGAGGGTGTGGTCACGTGGTACATGGAGGGATACCAAGAGGAAGGAGGGAGCAAAGAGAGAGAGAGCAGGAGATTTCAAAAGCACTGCAGCAAGGGGTGAAGAAATTGCAGGGTTAATTAACCTTCAGTACTCTGGTGTGACACTAGCACTAAGAGGTTGGTGGATTCT
>NW_027324478.1:0-1140 GCF_032062135.1 Pyxicephalus adspersus | reverse complement strand
GTGATGAAGTGTATGGATTCTGACAGAGCCTTTCCATCGACGAACGATATAGTCAGAGGACTCTGTAGGCGTTGAACAGGTATCTGATAACGATCCACAAGGCATTGTTGCAGGAAGTTCCCTGCTGCTCCGGAGTCCAAAAGTGCCATCTCAGAAAATTGAACATCGCCCAGAGACAAGGTTACTGGCAGAGTCAGAGGAGGGGGGAAATTACCTACACCTAGGGCCACCTCTCCCACGGACCCTAGGCTAGGAAGTCCCGGCTTCAAGGGACAAGTGCGGAGCACATGATCAGAACCACCGCAATAGAAACAAAGTCTTTTAGCACGGCGGTGATTGCGCTCCTGGTCAGACAGCCTAACCCGATCGACCTGCATGGGTTCAGGAACTGCCGACAACATGGGAGGCAGTGGGTTAGAAGCTTGCGGAGGAGAAAATGTCCTTTGACAGGGACCTGTTTCAAGTTCCACCTCTCTGGCGCGTTCCTGGAATCGTAAATCAATTCGAGTAGCCAGGGAGATGAGATCATCCAGGGAGGAGGGAATGTCCCGACCAGCCAATTCATCTTTAATTCTCCCACTGAGTCCCTCCCAAAACGTGGCCACAAGTGCCTCATTATTCCAGCTGAGTTCTGAGGCTAAGGTGCGGAACTGAACTGCGTACCGGCCCACAGATTGATTCCCTTGACGCAACCGCAGCAGGGAGGATGTGGCAGAAGTGGTGCGACCGGGCTCATCAAATACCTTGCGGAAGGTCTCTAGAAAAGCCTGTAGATCCATTACGACTGGGTCATTCCTTTCCCAGAGGGGATTGATCCAAGCCAGCGCCTCCCCATTAAGGTGCGACATCAAAAAGGCCACTTTGGCTCGGTCAGAGGCAAATTGGTGAGGTAAAAGTTCAAAATGCAAAGTACATTGATTTATGAAACCCCGGCACAGCTTAGGATCGCCATTGAAACGTGGAGGGGCTGCAAGATTCGGTCCAGAACCTGGTACATAGGAAGGTGGCGGGGCAGGAACTGAATTGGTTGGGGCAAGGAAGCTTGATGGTGCTGGGTTTGCAGATGTCAAATCATCCAGGCGCATATTCACATTGCGTAGATAGGACAATATGTGATCCAGACGCTCACGCTGCAGACAT
>NW_027324477.1:0-1140 GCF_032062135.1 Pyxicephalus adspersus | reverse complement strand
AACCTACTCCATGCACACCTCTATTTCCCTTTTCTGGATCTTAATCCCACAAACCCTGAAGAGTTAATCAACCCTCAAAGTCTTCAAACCATCACACAATTTCTGTAAAGCAAACAGCCTTTGTTTTATTCAGCTGAATACATATATAATGGGCATTAAAACTAAAGATGTGCCAAGCCTTTTTATAAAAGAAGAATTTTTGCACATAATGACTTTAGCTTACTGTATGGAAGCAGTGGTATCTCTGTTGCCAACTGCTGAGTAAGACATAGAGCACTTCAACAGGTGCAGGGCTACGGGTCTGAACAAGAAGGGGAGTGCTATTATTTTGCAGAGAGACTGCTGCTTCCACACAAAGAGCAAGGGACTTATCTGCAGCATGCCTGAAAAGTAGCAAGCTTCTCTACATATGAACCTCAAGGCATTGCACACCTTTTTTTCCTGCTCCTGCAAGGTATGTAGCTTGGTTAAACAAACATTTGTAGTTTCAAGGTGGACAGAAGAAATAAAACTTAGGAGAACATTCACAAGTAGTAAATTTGAAGGCTTATTGGGAGTATAATGCGGCTTTCCTAGGTACTGGCCTTTATTGGTTGACACAAAACCCCTGTGATCAAAGTACAAAAAAGTGGATCTCTGCCCCCCCCCCCCCCCCCCGGGTGTAGTGCTCCAAATGTGGTGACTGGGTTACCTTGACCTACCTGGCTGAAACCAAGTACGTCCCATTCCTTTTAAGTTAGCCACAACCAGCCCGCCAGGTCCTAGGTTGGGAGCTTCCCCGATGGAAGACTCCAATAATGGAGAGTACCCAATCATAAGGCCAGAGGACTCTCCAGAATAACAGGACTGGCCAGGGCTGAAGCCACCTACACCCTCCATTTAAATGTGGACACAAATCCCAACAGACCAGTGACAATCAACAAAACAATTAATAAATAAGTGCTCACTGATAACAGAAAAGGGATAAAAAAAATTGCCCATTCAGGACTAGCCAAAGCAAACCCTGAAAGAGGAGTAGTTCTGAAAGCTGCTTTGTGAAACGTGTCTGGTGCACAGAAAAATACCCTAGGGTGACCAAACCCATTGTGATTTTTTAGGTGCCCCCAGGACACCATCCCTAGAGGGCAAATCACAGCGGCT
>NW_027324476.1:0-1140 GCF_032062135.1 Pyxicephalus adspersus | reverse complement strand
GAGGGTAAGGCAAAGACAGGTCAATAACAATCCGAGGTCAGGGCAGGTAGCAGGCAGAATGGTCATTAACAATCCGAGGTCAGGGCAGGCAGAGTTCAAGCGGAGTCAACTTCAGACCAGGTCACTATGGAGATGACAAAAGCAGATAAACTCAAACCAACACAAGGATGCACCCAAGCACACTGTGTCAACAGAGGCTATAGCAGGCAATGGTGTACAGGACAGGCTCTCCTTAAATGGCCAGAGTGACCAATGACCTTGCGCCACCTGGCGCCGTCTGATAGGAGACTGTCGGCCGCAGGGAATTCAAACTAACTATGTCCCGCCCCGGGGCGAGGCAGCCGAGTGCCACACCCTCGGGGGGTACAAGAGGGACGCATAGTAGCACGCGCACCTCTTCCCACAGCACCCCTAGGACGTGCATTTCAAAGCTTTGCGCGTTTCCTCCTCCGTTACAATTTTATCCAATAATTCTATTCAATTTAAGTTTTGGCAGGTTGATTCTTTCAAAGAAGGCTTCCAAATCTGCCTGTGATATATTCTGCTGTTTGTCATAAAGAGATGAGTAAAACTCCTCAAATGTCCGTAAATTTTTTTCCGGATTCTGTGAAAGTTTACTATCTCTTGTTTTTATTTTAGGGAGGGAATCATTTTTGGGTCTGAGGTTAAGCTTATTAGTTGATAATTTTCCTGGCTTGTCACCCCAAAAATATAGTTTAAGTGCCACCCATTTCAGTGATTTCTCTGCTCTCCTAGTCAATAACATGTTCAGCTCTGTGCGTAGTGATTCAATTTGATTACCATATACCGAAGCAGGGTTTAGTTTATGTTTCTTTTGTAATAAATAAAATTATTTCATTTTTGTCACTATATTTTTTTTTTTTTTTATTAGCAACCAATAAAAACAGACATTTACATAATTCAAACTGGTAAATACAAAAGACATTGTCAAACAAAAAACAGTTTACACTTACAGTTCATATCCAAATGTTCATATCCAATACCTTTTATACGCACACAATAATACTCCCATTGGAACAGTAAGCAATCTTCTATCAAGTTTCACTGGTTACTGATTTTATATTCAGAAATAGAGAAAAAGAGAAAGGGAGAAAGAGAAAAAAAAAAAAAAGGGGAGGG
>NW_027324475.1:0-1140 GCF_032062135.1 Pyxicephalus adspersus | reverse complement strand
CCACACAAATAACCCTGGTACAATTTGCTCCAACAGGAAAAAAATCCTTCCTGAAGTCGTAAAGCAGTCTGATGTTCCCTGAATCAACAGTCTTTCTTGTCTTTACTTTAAAGCCTTAATCCCCAGTTATATTCTGTGCTTCTAGAAATCATCCAGCTTTTTCTTAAAACAATCTATAGTAGTTGCTGAAACTACTTCCCGAGGGAGCCGATTCCACATTTTCACAGACCTTACAGTGAAGAATCCCTTCCTTATCCAGGGATTAAACTTCTTTTCCTCCAGACACAAAGACTGCCCTCTTGTTCTTTGTAATGATCTCAAAGTGAATAATTGGGAAGAGAGTTCTCTATATGGACCGTTTATATATTTATACAGAGTGATCATATCGCCCCTTATACATCTCTTCTCAAGGAAGAATAGATTCAGTTCAGCTAATCTCTCCTCATAGCTGAGTTCCTCCATTCTTTTTATTAGTTTAGTTGCCCTTCTCTGCACTCTCTCCAATTCCATAATGTCCTTTTTGTGAACTGGTGCCCAAAACTGGACTGCATATTCCAGATATATAAGTAATAAATGTGTCCTTTATATACAGATTTCTTGTATGTCACAGCAATCCTATAATATTTATGTCACACTTACGTGTCACTGAAGGTAATGGAGAGTGATTATCATAAGATCTCACGATTTCACATTTTTTCTGGAATGCAGGAAATTGCTGGCCATGTTTCTTGCTTTTCTTCCATTGAAATAAGTGATGAGACCAGTTTCCGCCTCCCAGCAATGTTTTCTCCTTTGAAGCTCAATGCTTATTTATCTTCATTTTACAAAACAAATTACAGAACATGATGGGTGAGGAACAATCTGCCGCTGTGCCAATTGTTCTCTGTCTATAACTTTACAGTGAATGGAATTCTTGAAGGGCAAATCTTTTATTTTCCATGTTGCTTTTAAAGAACACAAAAGCAATCAAACAACCATCATCATATATATAAATGATCTGTGAATGGACTTACCAGATTTATTGTGCACCAGGGACCTGTTTGATATTATTTGCAACTCTGAGCTTCCCTTAGTCTGTTTTACCTTTTTCTAGAAATGTGTTAAAGCTGTAAAAGCCTCTCTGACCGGAACATAATGATC
>NW_027324474.1:0-1141 GCF_032062135.1 Pyxicephalus adspersus | reverse complement strand
CTACAACAAAAGTGTTTATAATTGTGCCAGAGAAGAAAATCTGTGTTGTGGCAAATCAAAACTTTTTTAGTTTTAGCCCAACATTATAATAACCATAAAATTACAAAGCAATAGTTAACCTTTACTCTAAAAGTAAAACACAAAATTATTACAGGAAATGGTACATGAAAATATTGCAATAACCTATTTACCATTATCTTCAATGCACAGTTAGTTTTTGCTAGTTTTAAACAAACCTAACAAAAGCCAAACACACTAATGACTCCGAAACCAACAGCTAATAAACCTGAGTGTCTCAATCTAATGCAGAATTCTATTCTAAATGGGAAAGAGTCTGCAAAACACCCAATTATCTACAGCAGAAAAGAGACCAGAAGCCCTCTGGGCTGTGACAACAATGACCTTCTAATGCTTTGTTTAGAGATGGAAACAATTATAGTGGCACAAAATCCAATCTACAGCATCTACAGCCCAACAAAAGCTTTTCATACTAATATGCATTTAAAGGGGGAAATAATTTGACACATGTCCTATCCAGGTCGTCACAACTTTAGAATTACAGTTTCAATGCGTTGAATAGAAGTGACGGCTCAGACATTGGAATGGGAGCAGTGAAGGTTGTCTTATCAGTGCACCCCAAAGTGAAAATTATTCTAATATTCTATTCTCTGATGCCATGATAATGAGGTATAAATACTCACATGATACCGGGGTTTTGTTCCTTACTGCTCTTTTCTTTCCCATGGTCTCATATATGCTGCATTATTCAGAAATATGAAGATAAAGAACATTTAGAGTATTCCCTCTTCACCTTTAGGCTGACAATGTTAGTTGTACTCTGGATATTTTTTTTTTTTTTACTTAGGGTTTACATGTTATTTAATGTCTGTGGCATCTTTTCCTTTAGGACATGTCAGGCTGATTGAGGAAATCAGTAGATTTGTATGGCTTTTTTTGTTATGAGAATAAGATCCACCCAAATATTCTAAATGCCCATTTTCATTATTGTTTTAAAATATATATTTTCTATATATTTTAAGTAATTTTACACAAAGAGTAATGTATCCTTATAAAATGAAACAAATTACCCATGCTCAGGTGTGACAGTTCTTTTCTTTTTATATGACCTTTTTTTCTTAAT
>NW_027324473.1:0-1141 GCF_032062135.1 Pyxicephalus adspersus | reverse complement strand
TGGACTGTAGCTGAGGATATGGTAATATTTACTAACTTGTTTCATCTTAATTCATATTTCAGTATAGGAGAGTTCAAATAGATTCTGCTTTGTTGTGTAAAGTCTGCTCAAATAGTACAACTACTGCAAAATAAAGGAACTAAAAAACACAATATATCTATTGTGCAGTACAAAAGACAGTGTTACTATTTCTTCATTTATTTTAATAAGAACTGGAGTTTTAAGAGGACTGATGCGGATTGTTGGTTCCACAAGGCTTTGTATATCTATTTTTACATAGAACTTGGATAGGAACTTGAATCAGTCCTTATATTGGCAATCATCAGCACATCAGCACTGTGTGGAGGGGTAGGACCAGGTGACCCGGTCTGTATTGCTTTGTTGAATACTTCTCAGCCTATAATTCACTCTGCCCAGGACACTGGGTTGACCTCAAACTTGCTCAAGTTTTACATCCAAACATATATGGAACAAAAACTGGAGCTGCTATCCTAATTATTGTAAAAGACTAAATCAGACTGGTCACTGTAGGGTATCGGTAGGCTACGTGGATTTTAGAAATAATCTAATTGAGGAGGATTAAAAAACGTTAGCCCCAGCTTCAATTTTATTTGGCACATAGCCTATGTCACCAGTCCTGGATGCAGACCCACACTGTTTAAAGTTGTTTTGTCAGATAAAATAAAAAAATATATTGAACAATGATTCACACATGACTTCTAAAACTCTTTACTTGTCTAGTCAATGCCTTCTATCAGAAAGCCAGGACAGCTGTTCTTAGGTTAAACAAATGTGTTTAGAGAAAGAATGTTATCAGGATGACTTGTATAGGATTATTTTTCTTATAGAGAGTTATTATTATTATTATTATTAATAATAATAAACAGGATTTATATAGCGCCAACATATTACACAGCGTTGTACATTAAATAGGGTTACATTAGTTATAACATTTGCCAAGCCTACACATATTTCATATCAAAACAGAAGAGGAAGGGAAAGATAGGCTTTTAAGGCATGTGTAAAAAGTATCTTTGTTTTTATTTTATATAGAGTCTAGGTAGTCCTATTGCCAACAAATGTGTTGTAATGGACGCCCTCCCTCTGTTGTAGAAACCTACCCAGACTATGTGGCACAGAA
>NW_027324472.1:0-1141 GCF_032062135.1 Pyxicephalus adspersus | reverse complement strand
GTAATGTTCCAGGTCCATTGATCAGTAATGAAGATGCAGAAGGTGCTTTCAGAAAGGGAATCTTTTAGCTTTCTGTCTTTAAAGGTGGTGTATTTGCATTTTTTCACTCTCCCATTAAAAAAATGAGAGTTCAAAGCAGATTTTAACCATCCCGGGTCCATCGCCTCCATGGAGAAGATCCCAACCTCATGTCCCAGACTTTGCTGTAAAAAGGTTCATGTCAATGAACTGGTAATCTGTATTAATAGTATAATAACCACAATATCCAGGTAAAATGATATCTCAAATATTTGGAAAGGGGTCAGATTGTACAAAGGTAGTTCCAGTTAGTAATAAACAATACTGACCCAACAAATCAGGCTCGCTGGCCATAAAGGCCATTGCAACAATCCACAGGCATATGGTACTCTCTTGATATTAAAAACTATGGTATGCAACCCTACCACCACCCATCAAAAATGTATCTCCTATTTCTTTTTGCTCCTGTCCTGAAACAGGATTTGGAAGGTCCTATTGACTGGCAGAATTTTTGAAAGAGAAATATCCACCTTCACAATGCATGGAGATATCAGATCACATACCCAGGCCACTGATCTGCTGTTAGGTTGGGTATATTTTTTTTACCTTGTTGATGGATCCCACATCCTGAGTTTGGTGGACAGATGAGTATAAAGGTCCTGGTATGGGACACAATACAACATGAAGAGAAATTGTTATATGGGTAAATTGTTATATCCTAAAAGGTCCCTCAACAACAAAATCTGAAGAATAATATCTTTATTAAGGCAGATGATGCCAGTTTTCAAAAGGCAACTTTCCGAACCCTAAAGAATAATATTATAGATCTGAGCCATTCCATATGCCCATATGTTATAATGTAGCCAAAACTTGTAATTGTTGTTTATGGTCCACTTGGGGTATTACTATGAAATTCCTGGGACCCCATTCCACATACAGCACAGGAACTAAGAATAAATATCTTTATAGGAATTCCCCTCTTAGATGATTGCTAAATTTTGTATAATTCCCTTCTACTCCACTTTGGGCCTGATTTATTAAAGCTCCCCAATACTGGAGAAGATAGGCTATTATGGGTAAACCTGGGTAATCCAGCAAACCTGTAATGGATTCCTTAAAAATC
>NW_027324471.1:0-1141 GCF_032062135.1 Pyxicephalus adspersus | reverse complement strand
GACACGGTAAAAATAAAGCAAAGCAGAGTGAAGTTAAGCAACATATGACAACCAGTAGGAAGGTTTATCTTGTTTTTCTGGTTGTTTTTACTTTTGAAAACTAAATTTAAATATCCAACCTAAATAGCCTGCCAGCTCTATTGCTGACTCTATTATCCATGTTAGCATTGCTTCTAGTGGTCAACAGTCAGTCCTGTCCACTGAGGTCTCACTAAGAGTCTGTCACTATCATCCACACCACTTTATTATATCAATGGCTCACACATTTTCTGCCCAAAATGGAAGCCATGTGATCCGCAAGAGAATTCTTGTAGGTTTTATAAAATCCATGAAGTTGATTTATGGAATTAGTAAATCATGTTCACCAGCAAATCATTTAGTAAATACATCTCTTTTGTCTCTAAAGCTTTGCACACACTTCAGACGATTGTCTTCCAAGACGAATGATGGGTACCCCAAAATCCTTCATCATATTGATGAAAAAAAAGTGATTAGTAACAACCGCTGTGCAAACCTATGCTTCCTGGAAGCTCATCCTCCCCCCACCTCCATATAACAGAATGGTGCCAAGTGTATTGCTCTCGTTTGTTCAATCATCTCTAAATTGTCAGTAAAGATCACTTCCAGTGACAATCATCTAATGCCCATCTGATGTCCATGAGATATTTAGACTATGTTAACATAAGATGACAGTTCAAATTATTTGAACTCAATTTTAGCAGAGATCATGTGATTCAATTATTTGGCTTCTGGTTATATGACAGCATGGGAGGGCAGCCTGCTAATGCCATTTCTCCAGTCACATTTTACTATCCATAAATCCATTTCAGTAAAACTCTTTACATAATTTTAAGTTAACATTTGGATATAGGTCTGCTTCACTTTGGTTATAAACAAGGATGAATAACAAAAATTTCCTTAAACTTCCAATAATTCCGTGAAATTTCGGCGAACCGATTTCGCAAAACCACCAAAGAGGAAATTAAAACAGGAGGACTCCCAGAGCTGCATTCAGCCCTGGGAATCCTCCTGTTTGTGATTCCCGGTGCACTAGAGAATAATTAACCTCTAGTGCCCAGGGATTGCAGAGGATCCCATGATACAGCCCTGGAAATCCTCCTGTTCAGCGAGAGCTCGACCT
>NW_027324470.1:0-1141 GCF_032062135.1 Pyxicephalus adspersus | reverse complement strand
GTAGTTGCAGGTATCAATAACATTGCAGGATGAGTGGAAGGGTACCTGTGCATCAACTACCGAAAAAAAGGTAAATCCACACTTGTTAATGAATCCTTATTGCCAGGGCAAGAATTGAGTCTGCTGCACAGCAGAGACTGGATTTTTGTCCACTTCAGCTGACCAACACTTTCAGGTCTTCTTCCTCCTCCAGCCTGTGATGGACAGCAAAGGACTAGCAGAAGGATGAGTTAATCTCTCTGTAAGTCTTCCTTCTCCTTCTATCAGCATGTTCCCATGAACACTGCTGCACAACAGATTAGATCCATGTTCTCTTTGAAAGAGGGGGTAAACTGTGCTATTGCCCAGGCCCACCACCTTCTCCAAGTCCCCAATCTACAGAATGGCACAAGGTGCAGTGGTGTACATTTGGGGCTCCATTTCCCATCTGTCCAAGGCCCCTGGTTCTAATACAGAAGGGTGAATGGGCATTATCATCATCATGGCAGAACCCACCAGGAAAGAAGGTCTGAAAAAGCTAATACAGCCACCCCATCAAAGGATTGGTATGCAGCATTATATTATAAATCCAATTATAAATCCAATATCATAAATATATCATATACATGGCCCCCAAACTCTTTTGTTTTTGGGTTTGAATAACCTTTGGAGCAGTGTTTCTTGGCCTTTTTACCATTGGGGGAAAACTCCAAATAACTTTCAAGTCTTGGGAAACCCCTTTGTAAATTACTATACCCACAGCTCACAGTACATTAGTGTGGTGGTCAGTAGGAAGAATTCCTCTTACATAGCTGTCCAGTGGGAAGAATATCAGATAGACAAAAAGACCACTGGTGTCACCTAAACTGACCAGGGAGGTCCAAAGTTCTCATTGCTCAAGGAACCCCTAACAACCTTGGGAGGAACACTGGATTTTTAGAGTGCGCCCAGACAATAAATTGGTGCGGTTTAGGAGTTCGGCTCATCTATACCTGAGAAAGGAGATAAAATTGTTAATAGGAATCTGCAGTGAGAAAACTCTTTTGCATATCCATATCACTACTATACTATTTTTCAGATTTATTGTATTTCCTACACACAGCTGCCTGAACCCCTGGTAATCCATCGCTCATCAGGTTTGGTGTGTACCATAGCAGGACAT
>NW_027324469.1:0-1141 GCF_032062135.1 Pyxicephalus adspersus | reverse complement strand
CGTTCATGCATCGTGCAGTCTTTTCTCGTTGGAAAGGATCGTGAAAGATCCTTTCCAACGAGAAAAATTGCAGGTGTGTATGCAGCTTTAGTGTGGTCCCCACAACCAATTCCAGTAGGATATTAGTTTACAATGACTAGGTGGATTATTATACAGGGCAGACCTACTCACTCACAAGGTGACATGAAAATTGAGTTGCTGCATGAAGCACATATATACTAATCTACATAAATATGAATTCTGTTTTTTTATTTTATCTTTTAATTAAAATTTGTAAATGAAAAAAACCCTTGTTGTGTGTTATTCAAAATATTTGAACTCACCAGTGTTAGTTGCTGGTGACAGAATACATTTCGTCTTTCCATACATAAAAGTACAGTCTTACTCATACTGCCAATATTTTAGGCAAGTAGAGTGGATGTGCCTTTTTCAACAAGTTTAGTAGTTTAGTATTGCTTTAAAGGTCAGGTTGACCATTACTTAGATTTTGATGTTTAGACACCTTAAAATGACAGTTGTCATACTAATTGTGAAAAATATGAAAATAGGGTTTGTGAGTTTCAAATGAGGATAAACAATAAAATATTTATTTATATTATTTATTTATATATATATATATATACAGTATATTTACAAATGCTTGAAGAAAGAGTCCTGTAACATGGCATCATGATGACGGGGGCATACACTTCCAGTCTAAACTTGGATGGTAAACAAATTCTTTCCTGTGAAAATAAACATAAGAAAAGGCTTGTGAGTCCACCATGTTGATCTATTATTGTAGCAAAACTGTAAATGCCAGTACTGATTTTTGGAAACATGTAAAGGCCTATTTATAAACAAATGGCATAGTGATCGTTCAACAGAAGTGCTTGTTAGTTTGTTCTGTGTGAATTAAAGGAGGTAAATTCTGAAGCTAGTTGAATATATTTAAAAAGTATTAGCTAAAGATGAGCAAATATAATTATATATATATATATATATATATATATATATAGCAAGTTTAATCAGCTTTAAAACAAAAAAATGATCTCCTTACAAAAGATATTACACCTACTTTAGTAAATGAAATGAAGTGCCCTGACTTCGACCATCCAATCATGTGCAAGAAAAAACCCTGTATTTTTTTTTTTTTTTTTTT
>NW_027324468.1:0-1141 GCF_032062135.1 Pyxicephalus adspersus | reverse complement strand
GTACATATCTGGGGTCCCCTCTCTGTGCTATATACTAGGCAGGGTACATATCTGGGGTCCTCTCTCTGTTCTATATACTAGGCAGGGTACATATCCGGGGTCCCCTCTCTGTGCTATATACTGGGCAGGGTACATATATGGGGTCCCCTCCCTGTGCTATATACTAGGCAGGGTACAAATCTGGGGTCCTCTCTCTGTTCTATATACTAGGCAGGAAACATATCTGGGGTCCCCTCTGTGTGCTATATACTAGGCAAGGTACATATCCTGGGGTCCCCTCTCTGTGCTATATACTAGGCAGGGTACATATCTGGGGTCCCCTCTCTGTGCTATATATTAGGCAGGGTTTCCTTATCTGTTATGTATCAGACAGGGTACATAACTAGTGTCCACTCTCTGAATTGTATCAGGCAGGGTCCACATGTGGGGTCCTCTCTCTGTATTATTGGGGTATTGGGGTCCACTCTCTGGGGTGCTCTGTGATGTGTATCAGGCAGGGAACATATGTGGGGTCCTCTGTCTGTATTGTTGGGGTATTGGGGTCCACTCTCTGAATTATATCAGGCAGGTACACATATGGGGTGTTCTGTGATGTGTACCAGGCATGGTACATATGAGGGGTTCACTCTCTGTATTGTTGGGGTATTGGGGTCCTCTCTCTGTATTATATCAGGCAGGGTACACATGTGGGGTCCTCTATCTGTATTATACCATGCAAGATACAAATGTGGGGTCTCCTCTCTGTATTATACCAGGCAGGGTACACAGGCGGGGTCCTCTCTCTGTATTATATCAGGTAGGATACACATGTGGGGTCCTCTCTCTGTGTTAAATCAGGCAGGGTACACATGTGGGGTCCTCTTTGTATTATATTAGGCAGGACACACATGTGGGGTCCTCTCTGTATTATTATCAGGCAGGGTACGCATGTAGGGTCCTCTCTGTATTATATCAGGCAGGATACACATGTGGTGTCCTCTCTGTATTAAATCAGGCAGGATACACATGTGGGGTCCTCTCTGTAATATATTCAGGCAGGATACACACGTGGGGTCCTCTCTGTGTTATATCAGGCAGGATACACATGTGGGGTCCTCTCTCTGTATTATATCAGGCAGGGTACACATGAGGGGTCCTCTCT
>NW_027324467.1:0-1142 GCF_032062135.1 Pyxicephalus adspersus | reverse complement strand
ATACAGTGGATTTATATGTCTAAAAGCAGTACATTGTCTTTCATTAAAATTTTATTTTATTTATCATTTTATATATAATAGCATGAGTATGATAAAGTTTGAAACACAAAATCATGTCACAATAATAAATTAAATTTATTAAAAAAAAATAAATGTAATAAGTTTATCAAATCTTTTTATTTTACATTTAATTTATTATTTTGACATGATTTTGTGTTTCAAAATTTATTATATTCATACTATTATATTATACTATAAAATAAATTGTTATGAAAAACAATGTACTGCTTTTAGACATATAAATCCAGACAGAAATAAACCGCACAGGAGGTAAACCCCCCTAGCGGTAATCCCAAGTGTGACTCGAGGTGGAATTCACTTGCAAAAAGCGGTAACTCCGAGTCACAATGGGACTAACTTTAGAAGCACCTCTTACCTGTGCCCCGCGCTCCAGCCGCGATTGGATGATCCCACTGTGATGCCGGGGCATCAACCACTCAGGGGACGTGGCCGGGCGGGAAATTTAAAAGCAGATTACTATGTAATCTGCTTTTAATTTTTTTTACAGTAAACAACACAACATAAAATTATAAATACACATTTTAGTGCACCAAGCATTGCCCGGTGCTCTGATTTACATTTTGCCCAGTATTAGCCCTGACCTTTTGATGATTTATAAATCACTTCCTGAATGTATCATTTAATCACTTTGTCTTTGACCTTGATTGTTCCTGACTGATTGCTGGAGACCACATGGCATCCAAAAGGCATCTCGCTGGTGCAAGCGCTGTTTTGGAGGAATTTGAAAGCAGCAATAGCAATTTGGAGTCCCTTGTGGAATCGAGCGATAGGGAAATTTGTCATCAGACAGTGAAAGTGAAGTGAGCGACTATTCTGAACCTAAGATCGGTGCTGTGTGCACATGGTGCCCTACTGACCTTGATGCAGACCAGGCAGCACCGCCCAAGATTTCCAATTACCAGCGGACCTGGGATGAAAATTGAGGTTGAATGCGACGACCCCCTGGCATACCTGAAGTTGTTTTTGACCGATGAAGTTATCAAAAAAGTTGTTGATAGAAACAAACAGGTAAGCCGCTCTGTGTTTGCTAACTTTTTGAAATTTTTTGCTAATTTTTTTTT
>NW_027324466.1:0-1142 GCF_032062135.1 Pyxicephalus adspersus | reverse complement strand
GGCGATAATGTTGAATCAAAGTTAGGCATAGGGATGTCCTTTCTGCAATAAACACATTTAAACCCCCACTACTCACCCACCATTCCATATCCCCCTCCCATTGATTGCTGCTTCCCCCACCTCTTAGATTGTAAGCTCTTCGGGGTAGGGTCCTCACCTCCTCCTGTGTAACTGTCTGTATGTGTGTAGCATTTTCTACCTCTATTAGCCCTGCATAATATGTTGGCGCTATATAAATTCTGTTTAATAACAAAAATATTAATCGCTATCTTCTTTTAAAAGAACACTGAGTAGCTCAGCGTACAATGTTAGCATCTGTTGGGAATAAATGTTCGTTATGACATCCAGGCCCAGCTAATCAAGACTGCTGACGTTCGAAACCCAGAAGAGAGGAAGAAAAAGATGGAGGAACCTGCAACAGAACGGGAACAGGGAAGCGTATTTAAAAAAAGGTGCAATGAGGCAGGGTCAGAGAATTTTTTTTGCAGAAGGGACTTTAGTTTCGCTTTAAAGACATGGCTAGAAGAAGAACCTTTAGTCATAGAAAAATTTTAATGGTTTTTGTGGTTCAAAATGTGGAGGAAGGGCAGGCCGGATAACAAAAAAGCCAGATAGTCCGGAGTTCTAGTAATACAGTACTGTATTCACTTCAACACACAGGCCAGCACTTCGTACACCGCACCTGCCGACATCTGACACACAACCGATGAAATGAAGACCAGCAGCAGGGACATCTCAACTTGCATCATGCAGGAGGACCCCAGCAGACGCCCGTCTGCAACTCCCAAGAATTTTTTTTTTTTTACTAGGCCAGATAGTTGTGAGCCAGATAGTCGAGAGTCTACTGTATTTGTAATCAGCTTACTTTAAAGACTTGGGCTGTGTACACACGTTCAATAACTGTCGTTGGAAAGGATCTTTCACAATCCTTTCCAATGACAAAAGGCTGCACGATGCACGAATGATTGCTGTACATCACCGTTCTGATCTATGGAGAGGGGAGGGGGGGGGGGGAATGACTGAAAACAGCACCCCGCTGCGCTCTCGCCTCCACTTCCATTATGATTGTTCCCTGTCCATGGATCTGCCAGGACAAATCCATAAACGACAAGCATTGTACACACGCAAGATTCTCCTCCGAT
>NW_027324465.1:0-1142 GCF_032062135.1 Pyxicephalus adspersus | reverse complement strand
AACCCCTATTTATTGTACAGCGCTGCGTAATATGTTGGGGCTATATAAATCCTGTTTATTATTCATAATTTTAGATTGTAAGCTCTTCGTGGCAGGGTCCTCTCCTCCTGTATCACTGTCTGTATCTGTCTGTCATTTGCAACCCATATTTAATATACAGCGCTGTGTAATATGTTGGCGCTAAATAAATCCTGTTTATTATTATTATTAATAATAATATTAATAGATTGTAAACTCTTTGGGGCAGGGTCCTCTCCTCCTGTATCACTGTCTGTATTCGTCTGTCATTTGCAACCCTTATTTATTGTACAGCGCTGCGTAATATGTTGGCGCTATATAAATCCTTATTATTAATAATAATAATAATAATAATAATAGTGTCAAAGCCAAAATGTAACTTACTTTTTGCCCTCTCTGGATCCTCCTCTCCCCCCTCATGCTAATATGAAATATATATGACAGCTTTTCTGTTTGCATTGACATCATCATTGGGTTACTGTGCTTTTCTATGCAATGCAGGTAGATCATAGCAGAGGTCAGAAAGTTAAATGAGACAAGAACTGTGGAGGGATTTGAAGGCAAAGCACAGGAGCTTGAATTTGATTTTAAGGTAAAATGGAAGCCAATGCAGAGAACTACAAAGAGATGCGTCAGAAGAGGAGCGGTGGGGAGGATGGATGAGTCTGGCTGAACATTCATAATAGATTATAGGGATCGGAGAGTCGGGTGAGTGGAATAGTGAGAGGAGGAGGTTACAGTAGTCTAGATGGCTGATATATACCGAAATATACTGATGATTAGCATCTGTACAGTGATCCTCCAACATCCTTCATCAATTGGCCCGGGTGGATTGATGAATGAGCAATCAGGAATGACCAATCAGAATGCTGCTGGCTCCAGTTAGCCCCTCCCTCTCTATAGAACAGGATGGAGCTGTGTGTACAATGCATGTTCAGTCATCTGTCACTGGAAATGATCATGAAAGATTGTTTCCAGTAGCAGTTATCAGACATCTATTTGATGGATATGGCTGAATTCCATGTAAAGAAAGCCAATTATTTGCATGGATTCCAACGTAAAGCTTGAATAAATTGGCACACCTTACCTATCCACATTCCAGTGCCAGGTGCTGTCTTTCTTAT
>NW_027324464.1:0-1143 GCF_032062135.1 Pyxicephalus adspersus | reverse complement strand
AATTTTAAATAAATGGCTGAAGGGCCATTTGCACCATACCCGCAGGTGTTGTTATTGTGTTAAAAGGAGAGGGGGTTTGCTGAGAAAGAGGGTGCTGCGGTAGAGTTGCTCTGACCTGCCGTAGTCATGATTGCATGTAATTTCTTAGAATTGGTTTCCATGTTATTATAATGTGTGTTTCAAAGACCACTTGGAATCTTTATCCAAGCCTCTACTTTACATTGGCATTGCAGGAGCAGAACTGATGCACAGAATCAAACATTGTCACCCTATACAAATAAGATCCTAAACAAGAACCTTAATGGTGGGATCACCAGTTACTATTTAAATAAAAGTTGCAGATTTAAAAATATTGAATACGACTTATTCATATTGATAAAATAAAATAAGATTTTAGTGATTGGGTTTGCACCTTGGGTTTGCATATTACATTCCATTCTCATTGCAATGCCCCTACTTTTTTTTTAATTCTGGATCAGTCGGAATCTAGATTTTGACAACCAGTAGCTAACTGATAAGGCAGACTTGTCATTCCAGTGAATCACACATTGCCTATACAACACAACAACACCTTACATCTTCTCCAGCATGACATATCTGACAAATGCACTCCCAGGTTTAATAAAGCCACATGCGGGGAGGTAGAGGGGGCCTGCAGAGGAGTATGTTCTTCTCTATCCGCAGACCCCCAGTTTTCTTGCACATTGTAGTAGCTGTAGGAGATGCTTGGCCAGGAGGCTTCTAGTTTATTATTCAAGCCATTTTACTTTTAAAGCTGCATTTTGCTTTCCAAGCACGTAGTGTACAGAGGCTTTACAATTATCCAGCAGAGGTTGGACAAGGCATGGATATGGAGTAGCATGTCTTTCATTCTTATCACTAGACACAGTTCCTGCTCTCGAGGGTCTTCACATACATGTAAGAGTGTCTTTTGTCCTCAGCTTGGAATGTCCTGAATATTATTGAATAAACGCTAGACAAACAGCTACATACAGCTAAAACACATATTCGCTGCAGGAAATATTTTACCAAATGATATGTGAATGAATGCACACTGGTTCCAATTCACGCCACAGTAATGCATGTGATAGGATAACCATTGTAAGGCATTTGTCTGGAATTCCAGGTTCTATTTCCAACTCA
>NW_027324463.1:0-1143 GCF_032062135.1 Pyxicephalus adspersus | reverse complement strand
CTATATTTAATATACATAAGCATTTCACTACCACTCATATCCTACCAAACTGTTAGATTTACTTGCATGCAAAGACCTATCATTACAACTTTCAAACTCTTTGGAACTAGTTTATTTACTCACTGTGTTTCTAATTTGCACTGCACAAAATACCAGAAAGCTGAGCTAGTGGTCAACATTTATTACAATGGTTGTTTATCCCAAATTTAATTTGGGTTCTTTCCCTTGTGCTTAATTAGCATTAAAATCAGTAGGCAGTAGTACATATAATGAAACTTTAACATATCTCCTCTGAGCGTTGCTACAGATACTAATATTTATTGAATCCCACTTCACGCCTTCAAATGCTGCTTTTAGCTCCATGACAACAGAGTGAAAGTTTTACTCAGCTGTAATCCCTGTTGAGTGGAATAATGAATAAATTATTGCTCCAAGCAGAAATGAAAATAGAGATCTAAATATAACCATCATCTCTTTTTTGTTGATAGTATTCATATTCAAATTTTC
The DNA here is from genome assembly GCF_032062135.1 of Pyxicephalus adspersus. Taxonomy (NCBI): domain Eukaryota; kingdom Metazoa; phylum Chordata; class Amphibia; order Anura; family Pyxicephalidae; genus Pyxicephalus; species Pyxicephalus adspersus. The sequence goes on along the minus strand of NW_027324463.1, from coordinate 636 downwards.
TATAACCCCAACTTGTGTACCAATGGAGCCAATACGTCAAAAATCCGATTTCAACAAAGATGAAAGGCAGTGTTTTACAATAGCATATAAATCACTATCATCTAGAAAATGGACCATTGAAATTTTGCTTTTTATTTAATACATGTCCCCTAAAATTGTTTTCGCTACATTGTACAGTACATGACCTGGAAAACCTTTTACACGCGTTATTTAATGTTTTGCACAGTGCTTAAAATCCACGAGTGTATGAAATGCATTTCAGTATAGAACTCTGGGAAACAAAGGAGGTTTTCAGAAAATGTATATTATTAAGGATACACATGAGTATTCCTGAAGTTTTACTTGTAGCCTTGGGAAATGTATTTTCTGAAAAATGGCTTAAGTAGATGACAGGCAATAATTCTTTGAAAAATGTAGACTAATTAGACAGTCATTCTTTGTCATACTTAGCTACTGTTTTTACCAAGAATAATTCCTATACTAGCATATTGTGATTTTATGGTCTGCCTGCAGATATGATCTCTGAAAATATTACTGCAGTTCTTGAGCACTGTTAAAAGAAATGGCAGAAAGACTATATCAGTAGAGAAATCTCTGTAAAATTTTGTGAAACACTGTGAAGAGGTAATTTATCAA
>NW_027324462.1:0-1143 GCF_032062135.1 Pyxicephalus adspersus | reverse complement strand
TGAAAGTGGGGCCTCTTGATCCTTGTAACTTTTGGATTCGGAGCAGGAGGTGTCACAAAATTTACCACAGGAATAACTGTAGTTGGCGACAGCATCAGGAGGCCACAGAGTGGCACAATGACATAGTGTGGAGGTGGCGACACCATCAGGAGGCCACAGAGTAGCATAATGACAGAGTCTGGAGGTGGCGGCAGCATTAACATCAGGAGGAGGTCACAGAGGTGGTGGAAGCAGCAGCATCAGGCGGAGACCACAGAGTGGCACAATGACAGAGTCTGGAGGTGGCGGCAGCATCAGGAGGCTCACTATAAATACAGACTGTGAAAGTGGAGCCTCTTGATCCTTGTAACTTTTGGATTCGGAGAAGGAGGTGTCATAAAATTTACCACAGGAATAAATGGAGTTGGCGACAGCATCAGGAGGCCACGGAGTGGCACAATGACATAGCGTGGAGGTGGCAACAGCATCAGGAGGCCACAGAGTGGCACAATGACAGAGTCTGGCGGTGGCAGCAGCATCAACATCAGGAGGGGGCCACAGAGGTGGCAGCAGCATCAGACTGAGACCACAGAGTGGCACAATGACAGAGTCTGGAGGTGGCAGCAGCAGAAACATCAGGAAGAGATCACGGAGTGGCACAATGACAAGGTCTAGAGGTGGCGGCAGGAGCAGCATCAGGTGGAGACCACAGAGTGGCACAATGACAGAGTCTGGAGGTCATGGCAGCATCAGGAGGCTACAAAGTGGCATAATGACAGAGTCTAGAGGTGGTGGCAGCAGCAGGAGGCTACAGAGTGGCACAATGACAGAGCCTAGAGGTGGCGGCAGCAGCAGCATGAGGCGGAGACCACAGAGTGGCACAATAACAAAGTCTGGAGTAGGCGACAGCATCAGGAGGCCACAGAGTGGCACAATGACATAGCGTGGATGTGGTGACAGCATCAGGAGGCCAGAGAGTGGCACAATGAGAGAGTCTGAAGGTGGCAGCAGCATCAACATCAGGAGGAGGCCACAGAGGTGGCGGCAGCAGCAGCAGCATCAGGCGGAGACCACAGAGTTGCACAATGACAGAGTCTGGAGGTAGCCGCAGCAGAAACATCAGGAGGAGACCACAGAGTGGCACAATGACAGGGTCTGGAGGTG
>NW_027324461.1:0-1143 GCF_032062135.1 Pyxicephalus adspersus | reverse complement strand
ATCGTTCATGCATCGTGCAGTCTTTTCTCGTTGGAAAGGATCGTGAAAGATCCTTTCCAACGAGAAAAATTGCAGGTGTGTACGCAGCTTAACATATGGAGCCAAATCTACTGCAGTTCTCTGTGCCCCTTTACTGCTTTCCTATCATGGCACTGATTTTAAATAGACTGAGATTTAGACTCAGATGGCAGAGCCAAATGTCACACAGCCCCCCAAAACATCACTGTGACACCTAACTATACACAAGCAATTTTACGAAAAGTAACAAAGTGTGCTTGAAATTAAAATGCATTACCCCTCAAATACAGAAAAACATCTTAAAAAGTCCTAATAAAAGAAAATGCAACCTAAACCCAGTAATTCATTAATGCCATTTGGTCACTGTAGCATGCATATAACTATCAGACTAATTCAATAACTCAAAGAGCAATGTGCAAAGTACAGAAATACAAAGAAACCGATTAGCATTTATTTTTTATTGTGCTGACTGTTAACAAATAAAGGGGAAATTTAATTGCAATTGTTTACAGCACCGTGCACAACCCCACTTAATATTACATTGGGTGGTGACTGGGTTTAATACTAAAGATTTTGTATCCTAAATATAGGCTTTACAGATATCCTAAAGTAATCCATGTAGGTATTAATCTTGTCAATACAACCATGGAAACATTTGCTGCCACCCTAATAGCCTAATGAAAAGTGGCTAAATGAAAAGAAATTATTCCATGTATACCTACATGCCTCTGATAGGTCATTGAGTAAAACAAAGCAAGTATTAAAAAGGATGTTGCTCATATTACAAATATATACTAAAATTGCCTGGACACATGTTGATATCACTAGAAAAGATTTTATTACCGTATTTTTCGGCGTATAAGACGCACTTTTTCTTCCCCAAAACTGGGGGGGGGGGGGGAAGTGGGTGCGTCTTATACAGCGAACACAGTTTTTAAAAAGAATTAAAATATCATACTCACCCGATACCGCGATGCTGCGTGCTTCTTCTCTCCTCTCCTCCTGGCTGCAGCGCGTGTCTCCTCCTCCGACGAGCGAGGAGAAGCCGACACACGTGCCCCCGCGATCCTCCTCCTCCGAGCGAGGAGAAGCCGGCACACGTGCCCCCGCGATCCTCCTCCTCCG
>NW_027324460.1:0-1144 GCF_032062135.1 Pyxicephalus adspersus | reverse complement strand
CCTCTTTCCCACAAACCTCTACATCTTTTGTGACTTTAATGTGGGACAGATTTCCTGTCCCTTAGCATTGGGCCCCCGTAAGAACATTCATTGAACCCAAGCTTATTGGCCCATCACTATCGAGGAGCAATGAAGAGACCAATCGAGTGACAGGAAAAAAGCTACCCATGGCCACCACTGGAGAAGATGTTAGAGAATCCAGTGACAGCAGATTCAGGTAAGAGATTCTACGTTTTAGCAGCATGTTGATCCAGGGAACGTCTGATTGTCTCATGGAATCAGGAAGGAATTTTTTCCCCTGATGGAGCAAACTAAACCAGGGTTTTTTTTGCCTTCCTCTGGATGTCCTTAGGGTTTTATATCTGGGATATGATTATTTCCCTCGTGGTTAAACTTGATGGACTTATGTCTTTTTTCAACCTGGCTAAGTAGGTAACTATAAAAAAATATTAATATTTCCAGATGTTGAGCTGTACACCCTAACCTATCACTCAACCTATCACAGTAGCCTCAGGGATGTTGAACGCTAGTCTTCGAGGGCCAGGATCCACACACATTTTAGTATTTTTCCAACAGACAGAAGTGCAATTAGAATGAATATTCTGGGGTGTTTGTAGCCCCTGATGGCTGGAGTTCTACAGCCCTAATTAGGGTTAAAGTTAGAATTTTGGTTAAGTGATATGAAAGGGTAATCTAATCCCTTGCACACATTTGGCCCTTAGAGCAGAGGTCGCCAATATTACTAAGGACCTCTTGTTGTCTGCTGTAAAATTTTGTTGGTCCACAGAAAAATTTGAAGATTATTTGCAATTTTTGTTTTATTAATAATAAAAAGTAATATTCTAATAAATTCTAATATTCTGAATGACAATTTTCGCCTTTATATTGCACTAAATCCACAAACAGTACTAGAGACGGAAAAACAAGGGAGGCGCAGCGTGACGTCAGTGTGATATTTAGTTGTATGAGGTCACTGTTTTCTACCGTTGTATGAGGTCACCGTTTTCGTTATTATGTTGTATACTGTCACCGTCACAGTATTGTTCCACCATTACAACAGTCACCCCGCTCCGCCAATACCGATTCTCATCCCATTGTTTTATTTTATTTGTTTATTTCTCAGATGTTCTTTTAGGTAAGTATG
>NW_027324459.1:0-1144 GCF_032062135.1 Pyxicephalus adspersus | reverse complement strand
TTACAAGGCTGAAACATGAAGCTCTGCCCAGTAAGGGATCCACTCTACCGCTCCTTTTGCAACTAAGCATCTTGTGCTCCTTGCTCATTGATGTAAACTAATGTTATGGCCATTAGCCCCACAAGCCAATTAAAACAGAACTTCTAGCATTGAAGAGATATTTTTTTTTTTACTTTTAGCACAAGTTTTTATGGTTTGACAATGCAAGGTTACAGCACAAAAGCGGTGAAGAGCAAGTCTAGAGAAAACAAGGATCTACAGAGTGATTGTAACCTCTTGCCCTACACATCCTTTGATTATAGAAGTATCTTCCACATGGATAGCTATTGCCCATGGGAGGGGTGAAAAGTTTGTCAGGTAGTTTTCAGTGTCTGTATAAAAAGAGGTCTAAAGCCAGTGAGATGGGAAGGTCCCTGTCCCCTTAAGGGGCTTGGAAAGATCCAAGACTAAAGACTGTTCTGGTAGAAGCAACAGACCATGTGCACAGCAGCCATAACAGTGGATGACAGGATGACAGCTTATAACGTAGACAGTTGTCAATGTGCACACTATCAGAATATGCAGTGCCGTTCCTGGGTTGCTACCCGTCCACCTGTATCTAGAACCAGACAAGTAAATGAGCTTAGGGTAGGGGCAAGGATGTTTTGGTACTCATGTAAACCAAACTACTGGTAGCAGTTGATGGGTCTGGCCCCTAGAAATGACCAGGTGGGAAAAAGAAATGGAATGAAGACTGGGGTTCCATGCGGCTCTGCACAGGAACAACAGAAACGGAGATGCTTCCTCTGCACTGAATGATAGGAAACAGCATACAGCATGCAGCATGGACATTATTCCACTCAACAGATAGTCCCTCAGTTTTACTCTTCCCTTGGTAAAATAAAAAAATGGTGGGAAACTTGAAAAAGACACCTAATTGTTTTTGTTTCTGTGAACATTTGTTGCCATTTCGGAGTTTAGGTACTCTTTATTGACTTGCAGCAAACTGATTGATAAGTACCTTTAAAATGTATTCATAGGCAAAAACTCAAAACATTTCCCATCACAAACTAGTGCAATACCTTACCGAGCATGGTGTCCTCTGGATGAATGTCAATAGGAGTGGGAGACATTGGCGCATTGATGGCATTTTTTCCTTCTTCCT
>NW_027324458.1:0-1144 GCF_032062135.1 Pyxicephalus adspersus | reverse complement strand
TGGGAAACTGAACTGCAGATTACCTCTGCAGTTCCAGTACGATCTCTGGGCCCTACAGGTGAAGAATGGGGACTTTTTCGGGTCGAGTCTATCCGAATTCGAACAGCCATATTGGGGTTGAATATAAGAACAAACAGAATTCGAACACCAACACAACTAAGAACTTTATATAAACCAAAATTTCTAATGATTTTACCAGCCCCCTCTTGATTCTGTGTCACAAATTAAAAGCAGCTCTGAAGGTAAAAGGGGGGTCTAAGCCATTACTGGCAAGGTGCACCTAATAAAGTGGCTGGTGAGTGTTTACACACATTATTTCAATGTGTGTGCTGCTCTTTTAAAGATTCTTTAAGAGTCCTTTCAAACCATTAAAGGTACTAGAAGATTCCAGACACCACTCGCCAAATGAAGGTTTAAATGACAAGGGAAAAGCACTGCCCAATTACATTTGATGTTATGCATTAGGTTAATTATCCTTCTGTACAAGAAATGTTGCACTAATTCTCATGAAGTTACATTAACTTGGAGCATTGATCAATATTTTATTAATCTGTACATGTGACCTCCAATAATTGCAGCTCAAGTTACAGCATGGCTGAACACTTATTAGTATGAGATATCAGTAAACTTAAAAATGCAGGCTTAAATTTCTTAATTATATCTAGGTTTTTAAAATACTGACTGTAGATATGTATTTTTAACATTTAAACTAAACTAAAATGTTTTTTAATAACAACACTGTAAAACAAGCATTTACCCTCTATACTTATTAAATGAGGCTGTTCAGTATATCTACCCCTACCATCTATAAATAGAGGGCTGTTAAAGAAATCCTGTCCTTTGTGATGCTAAAACTTTTTGAGCTTCTGTTCTAAATAAAGCATAATCTCCTATTAAAAATATTATAGTGTTTCCCACAATATAATAAACCTGTAAACATCAAAGTGTCATCAAGCTACACAAAGTATGCTTAAGCTGTGTATGGAGTCATATTTTTCAGCTATCCTTGCTTTACCAGTGTGGCACAGATTTTTATAGTGATAACTCTACTAAAGTGAGTATTCTCATTTATTGTAGATCTAGTATAATGTAGATTTAATAAATGTTTGAAAAAGTAATTATATATATATATATATATATATAT
>NW_027324457.1:0-1144 GCF_032062135.1 Pyxicephalus adspersus | reverse complement strand
CCGTGCCTGGGAACTGTACTGGGGACGTTGTCCGTGGCTCTGGGCTGTCCATCCTCCCAGCGGGGCCCTTCTCCTGGCCCTGCTCGGGGGTCCACCAACCAGAGCCGCGGACCACCGGTTGGAGACCGGAGTATATTGTTTAGTATATTAGGGCAGCATGGTGGCTTTTGCAACGTTGGGTTCCAGGTCTGACTTTCGACCAGGATATTATCTGCATGGAGTTTGCAGGTTCTCCTCATGTTTGCGTGGGTGTCCTCCGTTTACTCTGGTTCCCTCCTAAATTCCAAAAACATGCAGTTAGGTTAAATGGCTTCCCTTCAAATTGACCTCAAACTGTATTTATGACATATGACTATGGGAGGGACATTAGATTGTGAGCTCCTTTGAAGGACAGCTATGGGCTTTGTACAGCCCTGCGTAATATGTTGGTGCTATATAAATACTGTGTAATAATAATATGTTGATTTGGTTTCATACTTGGAAGGAAGAACACATTATTATGGCCCAGCCAGGTGATAGGGGTAGAATGATATAATTCATGGGTAGGGCGAGCCCTGATTCCAAGTATTAGCCCGGTAATCAGCAGAGCCACAGATAAGGATGTTACAGTGAGAGCTGAAATGAGGTTGTGGCCCTCCTGCACCCCGGTGTGGACAGCTGAAGTGCAATGTACCAAATCAGCAGGCATCAAGTAGAAAATGGGCCAATGGGCATGGCGGGCAGAGAAATAAAGTCAGGAATAAGCGCAATGTTGCTTATAGAGACACGCACGGGGTCAGTTGGAAGCACAATGGGAGTTAGGAGACAGAGGGTCACTTGAAAGCACAAGGTTATTTAAAAGCACAGGGTCACCTAGAGGCGTGGGTTCCGCGCAGGGTTCCTGGAGACATCCAGAGGCAACTGGTCACTTGGAAGGACAGATTTAATTGAGGCCCAGGGTCACTAGAAGCTCGGGGTCACTTGGAAGAACAGTGCCACAGGGTAACTAGGATGCACAAAGTCCGTAGAAGGCATTGGGCCACTTGGAAGCACAGGGTCACAGGAGGCACTTGGGGGCACAGGGTCACTGGGAGTGAAAGGGTCACAAGCATAAATGGGGTCACCTGGAAGCACAGGGTCACTGGGAGTTAAAGGGTCACAAGCA
>NW_027324456.1:0-1144 GCF_032062135.1 Pyxicephalus adspersus | reverse complement strand
GTTTCAGAAGGCTTGTAGTTTGTTAATATGTAACTTTATAAACCTTAAGCTGTGCTGCCATGTTCTTTTCAAAGAGAAGGGACTTTCTGCTGAGAACCTTTCCAAACAAATCACACATGTCCAGTCTTTCCTTAAATATACAGTCAGGAACTCTAGCAAGAATTTGACAGAAAACTCCAAGGTTTATAAAACTTGCTTCTGAATTGTCACATTAAAAGAATGTGCAGAACTGTTTTGAAAAACTTTTTGAAAAACTTTGTATTAGAATCCTCAGCTTAGGGCAATTTTAAATAGGACTAACTATACAATTGTAAATAAATGTATTTTTTTCTATAGAATATAATTTTTCTATAGTCAGTATGTTTACAGAACTAAACACAAAGAAGTCCTTGAAAAACGCAGTATGATTTCCTTTTATACTGATGATCAGGACAATCACCGTGAAGGCTTCAGCAGTAGTCTGCCATCATGCGTCTATCCCATCTGCCCTGATACCTTTCTTGAATTAACCTTTACATCTTGATGGAACCTCTTCCCTTGTTCCTCACTGAAATCGCCAAGGTTTTCTAAAAATGTTTGCAAATGGCTATGGAGATAGTGTACCTTTATGCTCATAGTAGCACCCAAATTTTTAAAGTTTAAGAGCAGGTTTTGCACCAGTTCTTCAAAATTTGGTGCATTATGGTTACCCAAGAAGTTCTTGACAACTATGACATAGGTGTGCCAGGCAGAAGCTTCAGTATCAGTCATGTAACTTGTGAAATTTGAATCATTTATTAGTTTCCGAATCTAGGGTCCATCAAAGATTCCTGCTTTTAATTTTTCAGTACTCAATCCAGGGAAGAATCTAAAAATGTATTTGAAGCAATCATCTTACTTGTTTAGAGCTCTAAGAAATTGCTTCATAAATCCCAACTTTTTGTTTAGTGGAAAAAATGATTTTTTTTTTTTGTCAACCATCGGCTCATTAATGATGTTCGTTGCATTTTTTTTCATGTTTTCCCTTAGAGGCCATGTCACTTTTTTCCATTGATCCTGCTTTGCTCTACTATCCCACAAGCAGATGAAACATGGGTACTTTGTGTATCCACTTTGCTGTCCAAGTAGGAAGTTCACCATTTTTAAATCAACACATATGGACCAT
>NW_027324455.1:0-1144 GCF_032062135.1 Pyxicephalus adspersus | reverse complement strand
GACACGCATGAGAATACAGAATGGCCAATGTATCCTTGAACAGAATATTTCTTTTTAATGACAAGTCCTGGTGAAGCTGAGAAGGCAATACACTATTAAAGTCCCCTACACAGCCCATGTGGTCAAGATGCCGGAAGGTCCTACCTGTAAGGAAAGCAGATGGAAGCTGTCTAATCATTTGAACAATTCTGTTGCACAGCAAGGCAATGTTAAACAGGAGCAGTGAGTGTTTGATAAATGTCCCTTTATGCATTTCTTTGTAGACTGTATGCAAGAACGAAGAATGGATGATACAACACTTCTTAACATTTTTTGGGGGGCATCGTAGAACTTTTGCCAAATAGGAAAAGGCTAGCATTCCCTATAATTACATCAAACACACATTTGAAAGAAAATGGGGTTGTGTGCATTTCATATACTGAATAATGAAAGCAGTTCAATTTCCCTGTTGAAATTAATTTTTAATTTACCGTATTTTTCGGACCATAAGACGCCAGAAGTGGGGGGAAAAAGTCCCTGCGTCTTATGGTCCAAATGTACACATCAGTAATGGTTTCTACAGCTCCTCTTCCATAACCATCAATCAGTAAATATTCTTAACACTTTCTTGGTGCTCTTGAACAAATGCTATGAATTGTGGACAACCGAGGATCTACTTTTTTTATCAGTAAAGGTACACCCCTCCTCGGTGTACTTTCATTGGAAGGTCTTATCACAAAGACTTTATAAAGAAACAATAAAATAGATTATTAATATTTCACATGATTCTAGTAATTTCAAAAGTAGAGCCAAGACAAAAAAAATCACAGATGGACCCACTTAAGCATGAACACTAACAAAAGCAAAGAAATGAACTACAAAAATTTGCATGTACAAGTCATATATATAAGCCTGAAAATCTGACTTTTCCTTATTACAGTCGGAGCAATATTGCCTGGTTGTCTCTCTGAACTTGCGATGGATACAATTGGGAACTAAACAAGCTCCTTTCCTTCTATCGGATCATGTGCCTCCAGATGAAGCTTTGCTGTATTATAAGAGGCAAAACTGAATGGCATTTATTAAAAACTTATCTCTGATAAGAATCGAGCTTTACAGATAGCCTTTAAGAAGGGTAAAGAAACAGGTTCACTTTAATCCCCCC
>NW_027324454.1:0-1145 GCF_032062135.1 Pyxicephalus adspersus | reverse complement strand
TATTTTTTGTATTGGATTGGATACGCAAGTTTGTATCCAATCCAATACAAAATGACAGTTTGAATTTACCAGGTATATACTTTGTAATCCATTCCAGGTTTGCTGGATCACCCAGCTTCACTGATAAAAGTGTATTCTCTCCAGCCTTGGAGAGCTTTCATAAATCAGAGCCACTTTGTAACTTCTACCGGCAGAAGCTCCATAGAGAATGCATAGAGGTGGGGGTGAATGGTACCAGTATCACTTACCGCCATCAGCAGTGAAATCTGTAGACAAAAAAATAAGAACCAGGAAGAATTAGGAATTGTAGAAAATGTCTCCAAAGCTACCACTGCTACCAGGTTCTCTGTAAAATATTGTTTTTTAATGGAAGCTGAATGGCATCAATGGAAACCAAGAAACTTTGTCTGATGGTAACAACTGTATTGACCGAGTTGATTTAGTACCATAAAATTTTCAATTTTTTAAAACACTCTTGCCTGATGAAAGTACACACAAAAATCAGGTTTTAGAAAAGCATAGAGCAAAGTTTTTGATACATGTGGCATACCAGTCCTTTGAATAGTATATTGATTGTCCCACATGGATAAATGTAAAATCAACTAAAATCATACAAGTAAAGCACCATAAAACACACCATACAATTGCTTTGATTTTTTTGTCATAAGATTTCTGCTAATACCCTTGAAATTCAGGTACCACATCACATCATCTGCACAGACCATTTGGGATATATTTGCTCATGTCGGAAGAATTTCTTTGCTGGGAGCATTTTATGTGGGGCTTTCAGTTCCAAGAATATGTGCAGAAATGTTAAACTCTCTTCCACTAACCCCATTCTTTACCTGAGCACTAAACAAACCCCGTAAAATGCATTAATTTATATTCTGTCTCTAACACTAAAACCTTGACCTGTCCCCAAACATTTTAAATTTAAGTAACCCTAATCCTAAAAATGTATACTCTAGCACTTATGGCTAACCCTTCCCTAATGCCTACAGTGATCCTTTTATTTTTTTTACCAAAGACTAAAGGTGCGTACACACTTCCAGTTCTTATCGTTCCAATCGAACGACGAACGATCGATTGGGCAAAAAATCGTTCGTAAAAAAGTAACCAACGACGCCGACGAACGAGGAAACTCG
>NW_027324453.1:0-1145 GCF_032062135.1 Pyxicephalus adspersus | reverse complement strand
TCATATGAATAATAAATATGACCTGCCATTATTCTTTATCATTCACATGACAGGTTCTCTTTATTGGTAATAATAGATTGGTCAGTTTCCAGCGCAGTTCTTCATCCTGTTCCAGAGCAGTACTTCATCCTGTTTGTTCCAGCGGAGTTCTTCATCCTGTTCCAGAGCAGTACTTCATCCTGTTTGTTCCAGCGCTGTTCTCCATCCTGTCCCAGTGTAGTTCAAATTTAAAACTTACCTGGCAGTCAAGTATTAATAAATGACACACACAATTTTTTTTTATAAAAATAATTTTACTAAAAAAATATAAAAACGATATTAAAAAAATAAATAATATTATAAAAGTTCCTAATTTTTTTCATTATCTCTTGTTTAAGGGCACGCGGGTTTTCCATTTCTGGTCCATGGCCTCGAGTTTGGCCATCCACTCTTCTTTTTGGGAAACAACATCTGTGTAGAAATAAAAAGAACAATATTAGGTACACATATATTGTGAAGCCGACACATGGATATGAGACATTTTGCATGAACAATATATGAATGCTTACCAACACTTCTCGCCATCTGTCCTGACGTGCCTGGCTCAGGACTTCCCTCGTTCTCCCTCTGGAACATTAAGAGCAAACAAAAATAAAAAGTTAATTTACACACAATTATATGCAACCTACCTCTCTAAAATTTTGGTACATACCTGGGTCAATATCCACTACAGATTCCACTACCTCCTCTGCAGGGGAAACCAGAATCAACTCTGCATAAAAATAAAATAAAAAATATTTGAAATATATTTAAAAATAATATTTTTTATATACGACTTTTTAACCCCGAAAAATCTGTGCCAAAGTTGGGGGTCGTCTTATACGCCGGGTACTTACCTGCAGCTTGCTTCACGTCTGGCAGGGTCGAGTCCCTGCGAGTCCTCCTGTGCAAGCTGCACAGGAGAACGCGAGCCTGCACAGGAGGACGTGAGCCTGGATTGGCTCTCCAGTAGAGAGCCTGGATTGGCTTTCCAGTAGAGAGCCTGGATTGGCTCTCCAGTAGGGAGCCTGGATTGGCTCTCCACTAGAACACGCCCATTCATTAAGAAGGAACGCGCCCATTCATTCCTTAGAGGAGTGTGGAGCAGTGTAGGCTCCTCCTGTATC
>NW_027324452.1:0-1145 GCF_032062135.1 Pyxicephalus adspersus | reverse complement strand
GGGGATTGCATATGGAAGTATGTTAGATGGCATCTTTTATTTTCTCATAATTTTAAATCAGAGCTAAACTTTATATCCCTTTCCATAGCAATGTCAGTGATAAATATGTAAGCAAATACTTACTTGGATGGATCCACTATTTTATACATGACTCCTGCAGCCACTGCAGCACTGGGAGTCCCTGTGGACAAAAAGTAGAGTTCTCCTAAAAAGAGAAAAGAAAAGAGAAAAGAAATGAATGTGAAACAGTGGTACTGGAAATATTTATCAATTGGTCAAAATATTAAATATCATTCAGGTGGTATTTCATTTTTTGAGTGTGGAAAGGTTACACTTTTGTCAAATTTTTACTTCATTCTGTCTTATTTAGGGTGATTTGGTCCTGTGTAGTGGTGACCATTGTCAGTGCGGATGAAGCATAAGGTAAGGTGAAATAATCCAAGGGGGGTTCTAATAAACAACTTAGTGGAACTTTCCTTTATTTTGGAAGATTTCCACTAACTTGCTTGTGTCTCAGGGACAGGAAGTGAAGCAAAATCTTTCAAATGTGTTACAGACAGCAACAAATAATCTTTCAGGGGTTTTAACCTTTCCCTATAGTGTTGCAAGTTTTGTATGGCACGGTACTGGCTGCATTGGGTAGCTTGGTAAAAAAGAAAAACTGCAACCAAATACAGAAAGAAGATTTGGGTAAATAGTTATTCATCTCAAATATTTAAATTATAATGTTGAGGTTTGCCTATCTCCTTTAAATAATCAGGTCACGCAGTTTCTTAGTGCTATTTAATTGAAGTTTTATGAAGTGCTAAGAACTTACATTCTAATGCCCCATACCACAGTTTTATATACACATGGCAAAGTTTGGGCCATGTGGTAAACTCCAGCCAGATAATTCCCTGGTGAGAAATTAATCGAGGGCCCCATAGTGGTAAATTAGGCACCACACACTAAACATGCCATAGAATGCTTTGTTACCTTGTATAAAATCTTACCCATACATACATATAGTACTTTTATCTTTTACCTAACATACTATCTCCCAATGTTACCTGCCTCATCCTCTCCAAATGATATGATATAGGGGTAGTAGCCATTGATGAGTTTGGGGAAGTTGCAGTCCCGAGCTGGTCCCATACAAAGCTCTG
>NW_027324451.1:0-1145 GCF_032062135.1 Pyxicephalus adspersus | reverse complement strand
GATAGATAGATAGATAGATAGATGATAGATAGATAGATAGATAGATACAAAATATTAGATAGATACATGAGGTTGTAGCTGGAAGGAGATAGAAAATGAAGGGATGGGGGGAGAGAGAGAAAGAAAGTAAGAAAGAAAAGTAACAATAGATAGATAGATGTAAGATGATGAATATATAGATTTCAAATCACAGATGGATACATAATAGAGAGCGAGAGAAAAAGAGAAAATGCATTAAACAGATTACTTACTGATTTTATGATTTTTAGATCAGTATCAGTAAATCAGCATTCTCCTAATATACATAAATGTTCCTTTTGGACATAAAGTAAGTCAGTACCTGGCAGAAGCTGTCACTAGATCTATCTTTATATTTCCTGTAGATTGCACAGTGAATATTTCTCACATTGCTGGATGGGACATGTCACAGCAGAACAGAATACTATCATTATATATAATATTCTCACACGTGTCAGTAGGAAGTATTACAAGAGAAGTAATCATGTTATTATAGAAGCAGAATATAGAAAATAACATGTTATGAGAATGATTTTCCAAGTCTAAACATAATCCTTTTCTGCTTTAAATCAACAAAGGAAAGCTGACTTATTTAACACATAATCAGAATTTAAAAGGATGATCTTGATGTATATTTGTTCACTTGCAAGATTATCTTTTGTGTCCAAGGAGTAATGCTCACATATTCCATGGTGTCATGAGGAGAAATGTAGACATATGGAAAGCTGTCTCTGTTGAAATATAGATGACACCTAAACAGCAAACTTGAAAACAGCTGACACTTAAAATGCCTGGCTTAATGAAACTAGATAGATAATGGTTAAAAAAATGGTAATGTTCTTGTATGACGCTGCTTAACAGGATCAATTGTTCTTGAAGAGAGTAAAGAAACCCTTTAAAATAAATACAAAATAAACAAGAGCAGACTACAATAATCTAAAAGGTAATTTTACAATGAATACCAATATCGACTTCCAATATGGGAGTAAAAGCAATTGTGGTGCTTTTTAAATCCCATCATAAATATATGTATCTATTGTATCTATGGTATATATATATATATATATATGATATATGGTAATATGGTATATAGGGTACTATGATATATATATATATATATATATATA
>NW_027324450.1:0-1145 GCF_032062135.1 Pyxicephalus adspersus | reverse complement strand
ATTGGAAGTCATAGTAAGATAGAAGGTTGGAGCATGGTGGGATTGGAAGTCATAGTAAGATAGAAGGTTGGAGCATGGTGGGATTGGAAGTCATACTAAGATAGAAGGATGGGGCCTGGAAGGACTGGAAGTCATACTAAGAGGGTTGGGACCTGGTGGGACTTGGAGTTGGTACTAGGATAGAAGGGTGAGACCTGGTGTGACTGGAAGTCATACTAAGAAGGGTAAGACCTGGTGGAACCCAAAATCATAATAGGATTGATGGTTGGGACCTGGTGAAATTTAGAGGCATTCTAAGATAAAAGGGGGAACCGGGTTGGACTTGGTCATAAGACCTGTAAGATAGCAGGGTGGGATGTAGTGGGATTGGCATAATAAGTTAGAAAGATGGGACCTGGTGGGATTTAAAGTCACACAAAGATTGAAGGTTGAGACCTGCTGGAACTTAAAGTCATACTAAGACAGAAGGAGGAGCCTGGTGGGACTAGAAGCATACCAAGAAAGAAGGGTGAAACCTGGTGGCACTGGAGGCTTTACCAAGATAGAAGGGGGAAACATGGTGGGACTGGAAGTCATACCAGGATAGAAGGCGGAAACATGGTGGGACTTGAAGTTATACCATATTAGAAGTTTCTGGCCTGGTAGAACTGGAAGTCATACTAAGATAGAAGGATGGGGCGAGGTGGGACTGGAAGTCATACCAAAATAGAAGAACAGGGCCTGTTGTAGCTAGAAGTCATACAAAGTAGAAGGGTAGGACCAAATAGGACAGGAAGTCATACTAAGATAGGGGGGTAGGGCCTGGTGGGACTGGAAGTCATACCAAAAGAGAAGAAAGGGACCTGGTGGGACTGAATATTATAGTAAATTTTAAGAACGGGGCCTGTTGTAGCTGAAAGTCATACAAAGTAGAAAGGTAGGACAAGTAGAGAGATAGAACAAAAGAAGATAGAACAAAAGAAGATAGAACAGGAAATCATACTAAGACAGGGGGTGGTGCCTGGTGGGACTGAAAGTCACACTAAGATGGAATGATGGGGCCTGGTGGCACTGGAAGTCATATCAAGATAGAAGAGAGGGACCTGGTAGGACTGGAAGTCATAACATATTAGAGGAATGGGCCCTGGAGGGGCTCAAAGTCATAC
>NW_027324449.1:0-1145 GCF_032062135.1 Pyxicephalus adspersus | reverse complement strand
CTTAACCCCTGCAGTCCTGACTTCCCTCCTTGCCCTGTCATGCGGCCCTGCGCTTAACCAGCTCCAGGCCAACTTTCCTTCTCCAGAGTCATTTGCAAATTGTAACAATATGTCAGAGCTATGAAAGATATCTACATTATGCCAGCACTATTTAGACCAGGAAGATAGGAAAATAGATTTTTGCTCCCAAAGGAGACCTGAGCACACCATATTTAGCAGCATGCCAGATTCAAATCAAAGCTTAATATTCTTTATCATTTATGGAAACACAGTTCTGCAAAATGCTGTGGCATGTTATACCTCGTGTGTAATGTCTCATATTTTTTCTGACTTATTGCACATTACCCCATATTAGTATAGTATTCCAAGGGCATCTACTTTGTATTAAACTTCTGGCCACTGTGTAGCTTCAATATAATTTACAGCAGCTGGCCAGTGAACTTCAGTACCATAATACACATTATGTCTGAACAGAAGTTATGAACCTTGACACAGTGTGCAGCTTGATAAATTATATACTGTAATGTTTTCAGTGAAGGACAACACATAAAGGAAAGGTTACACAAGAGTCCAGTGAAACAACAACTAGGGTGATGGCAACCTGCCAACTTAAAACCCCTAATTATTTATTAGTTTATAATGTTTATAGGTTACTAAAACAAAGAAAATAATATTTATATATTTAAAGAATAGATTTAACAACAGAACATTTGCAGATCATCTTGTCTACTCTTCCCTGCCTGTTTCATGTTAAAACTTCTCACCAACTGCTCCTTTAGTAGAAATGTACCACTGACAAAACTCCATGATGTACATATGGAAAACAAACCTGTGATAAGAAACCATAACGTTAAAGTTTTTATCTTATTTGGGACTTACTGGAGATTTAGGTGTTTGCATGAAAGGAAATATGCACTGTGACAATATGTAGGCTACCATGCTGCCCTCTTATCTAAAAACACTAGCTGCAGTAATTTCTGTGTCATTACCCAGGAGCAGCTATGCAAATTACTTCTGACTTCATGTAGTAAAACCAAGGACAGCCATGTAAGGCTTAAGGTGCGTACACACTTCCAATTTTTATCGTTCCAATCGAACGACGAACGATCGATTGGGCAAAAAATCGTTCGTAAAAAAGTAACCAA
>NW_027324448.1:0-1145 GCF_032062135.1 Pyxicephalus adspersus | reverse complement strand
CACAAATTGACATTTAGAGTACTTACATATATTATACATATGCTACAACCCAAACTTCTATTACCAATGCTGATCTTTTTTGGCACTTGATTTCATACTGACATTGCTCATTCGGTCATACTGCTTATTTACCTGTTGTGTAAAAAATAATGTTGGATATCACTGTACTTTGTACTTTAACACAAACCGTTAAGTTTCCCTTATAAGCGCACCCCCCCCTGAAGAAGCCCATTGAGTCGGGTTCACTTGTGCACATTACTAGTCAAAATATTACTATACGGACAGAAATTTTTGTCAAGATATATCCCAGTCTAGTGCTTATACAAATAAACTGGATGCATACTCGCATGTACTTGATTGCATGATTATGTATAAGAAAGTGTTTACAACAATACATAATTTATGATTTATCACATATTTGGACTCAAATCCTCTTTATTTCATCTCTTCTCTTTTATCGAATACATGCAGGGGATGCTAAGGCTTTGCAAAGCTAAAGGGAGGTTGAGGATGCTTTATTAAATCTGTCTAAAAAAAAATAAAAGACTGTGTTTCCATTTCTTAAACAAAGCAGTGAGAACTGGTTATGATCTTTTGACATGAATGTTTAAATTTGCCCATCAATAACTGACAAACAATGACACTCTCTGCCATTGTTTGTTGTCAGTCACTGTTTAAGGAAGTTGTGTTTCCCCCCATGTGCTGAAATCATGATGAATTAAAACGTTAAACAAAGTGTCAGTTTTATATTTTTAGTAAAATTTTACACCAGAGCAATAGGAGTGCAGCAGGGTAATTTGTGCTGAAATTCTGCAGCAACTTGAGGTGGAGCCGAACCTTTTTCAAAAGGTCAAAACTTAAATGTTTACATGAAGGCCGTAGTTTTGGCAGGGTTCCAGAAGGCACCTTGTGACCATTGAAATTGGTGCTTAAAGGAACATGTTTTGAGTCAATGGATGCGGTAAACAAAATACCATCAGATATCTTGAAACTGCTGACAGAAACAGATTTTTTCCATGCCTTATATCAGTGGGAAACAAGACAGGAATGTCACCTAAATGCGAATCCAGAGTGTATTGAAGGGGACAGCATTACAACTGTCATGTGAATAAAATACAAAAAGTCAGTTAATATATCAGTCTCAT
>NW_027324447.1:0-1146 GCF_032062135.1 Pyxicephalus adspersus | reverse complement strand
AAAAACTCCATTTGCATGATTTTCTTTTATGCTGATGATCAGGTCAATCACATTGAAGGCTCCAGCAGTAGTCTGCCATCATGTGTCTATCCCATGTGCCCTGATACCTTTCTTCCATCACCTTTATATCTTGATGGAACCTCTCCCCCTGAGTTTTCTGGAAATTTTTGCAAATGGCTATGGACATAGTGTTTATTCATCTTTATGCTCATAGTAGCACCCACATTTTTAAAGCTTAAGAGCAAGTTTTGTACCAATTCTTCATAATTTTGTGCTTTATGGTTACCCAAGAAGTTCTTGACAACCATGACACAGCTGTCCCAGGCAGAAGCTTCAGTATCAGTCATGTAACTTGTGAAATTTTAATCATTTATCAGTTTCCGGATCTAGGGTCCATCAAAAATTCCTGCTTTTAATTTTTCGGTACTCAATCCAGGGAAGAATCTACAAATGTATTTGAAGCAATCACCGTCCTTGTTCAAACCTCTAACAAATTGCTTCATTAATCCCAACTTTATGTGTAGTAGATGGAGAATGATTTTTTTCTCTGTCAACCATTGGCTCGTTAATGATGTTCGCTGCACCTTTTTTCATGTTTTCCCTTGGAGGCCATGTCACAAGCAGATGGAACATGGGTACTTTGTGTATCCACTTTGCTGTCCAAGTAGGAAGTTCACCATTTTTAAATCAACACATATTCATGATAGCAAAGCTTTCGTAAGACCATTTTGATATTGATGCATAGCAGTTGCCATTATGCAATAAGACAGATTTCAAGTGGCACTGTCTATGAAAAGCCGCCAGTCTTCTGCTGGGTATTGCCTTTTTACAATTCTCCCATTGTCATTTGAATGAATTATGTACATTTTCCTTTTATGAATAAGTTGACATGGTTTTTATTTCTTGTATATGTTTTTTTACCATAGTCTGACATTTGTTGAATAGGCTAATTTTCTGCCACTGTTCTACAGAACTCCTCTGTTCATTTAGTAGTGTTAAAAGTTTATTCTCATTGTGCTGTGCTGCCTGATCTTAGCACTATTGTATACAAACACACTTCCACTTGTTGTCCAAACTGGTTGTGAATTAGTTGTCCAGCTGAGTTGCATACTCATTCTAACACACCTGATGGTGATGGAAGGAGGT
>NW_027324446.1:0-1146 GCF_032062135.1 Pyxicephalus adspersus | reverse complement strand
TTATTTTTCTGTATTCCTAGTATTAACAGATTTAAATTTCCTAATCTGCAAATAAGGTTGCATACACTTTTGTAACCCTTGACATCACAATCTTTACTTTTAAAACTGTGTGTGCCCTACTGCTATCAAACTAAAACTTGGTCAAGAAGATAGAACACAGTTTCTTAGTTTTAAAGATCTAAACTCACTAAAGGTTCTTAGTGGTTAGCCCCAGTGATTATTTCATGAAGGTCGTTGGTTAGACACCACCTGCTATGAAGAAACAACTGTCTCCCAATTGTATTTCTGTGTACCAATCTGTGGCTGATTCACTATATGAATCGGCAAGTTCTCTCTATCAAAATGTTCATTTACAGGAAAAATGTGTAGTTGATGTTTAAGCAAGGTTGTGTATCCAGTAAGTGGCTAAAAGAAAATGGATGAGATTACTGAGATGGAAACCCATTATGAAAAATACAGTGAAAACAGGGCAATATTTTATAATGTACAGTGCTTTAGCTAAATTTTTGGTCAGCAAGTTAGGCTTTAGATACACATTTATTTCCACTTACGTTGCAATTTCAATAGCAGCTGATATGCTTTGCAAAAAGGAAAAGGTGCACATTGGGCAACATACAAATTAGTACAAAGGGTATGCCTAAAAACAGTAGACATATCTGTTCATCTGCTTGTTAGCACAAATATCCAATCAGCAATGCAAATATACATGTAGAAATTGGCAATGTGGCATTCAAAATGCAGAAAAAAAAGATGATTTAGGTGACTTTAAATATGGCATGGTTGTTCGAGGCAGAAAGGCTGATTTGAGTATTTCAGAAACTGCTAATATGCTGAGATTTTCATGCTTCGCCATTTTTACAGATTACAGAGAATGGTTTAAAAAACAGAAATTGATACGCAATTGTAACACAAAAAAGAGGTATGAGGAACAGCATCTTAGAATGCACAAAACATCAAACTTTGTGGCAAATTGTGACAGTAGCAGGACACCACACAAAGTGACACTCCTAAGGCTACAGTTTTCACAGGTTCACCAAAATTGAAAAAATGCCTGATTATAAATCTGCAGTACTGTGTGATGATATTATGTTAATATGGACTCAAATCCTGAAAGAATGTTTCCAGCACCTTGGTAAATCTGTCATA
>NW_027324445.1:0-1146 GCF_032062135.1 Pyxicephalus adspersus | reverse complement strand
AGGATTTTATTTGAAATCCATTCCAGGTTTGCTAAATCATCCAGGTTCTTCCATGGTAGTCTTCTACTGTCTTAGAGACTTTAATAAATCAGACCCCTTTCAACAATTTTAATATATGTGAGTGCCAGAATGAGACACACTGAAATACAATGAAAAGCACAGTAAATACACTGCAAGAATCGCAATAATTACAGAGAAGGAGTATGGAGTATTGCAAGTAAGAACATATTTGGAATTCATATTGAAGTGTTAAAGTATATCTAAACCTTAGGACACACATGTAATATATTGCACTTGATCAGATGTGGTGGCTGTCTTTTTCTCTGCCTTTTTTTCTGTGCACCAATATTCCTGCCAGTAACACACTTCCAGTCCTAGGGTGGCAACAATCCCTTACTTTTCTGTATAAAGGAAGTAGCATTGTCATTGTAGGCTGTTCATGTAAGGTAATATGTTTAATTTAATGCCTGGAAAAAGCAACACTTACTGCTAGAAAGCTTTCAATCCCTCCACAAACTTTCTGGTCAGCAGGTGTGGCGATCTTCATTCTTCTGGGTTCTGTTCACGTCACTTAATCTAGGCATGATTTTTGGTGACATGGCTTTCTGAAAATTAAAAAAAAAAATAGTGTGAATCCACTGCGTATGCATAAAATGGGCACTTTTTTACAAGGCAGAAAAGTCCCTTATGATGCATTCTTAATCGCGGGCATGTGCAAAAGGAACAGCCCACAGTCCCATGGGCAATGTGATGTAAGTATCCCAGGAGGCTGCAGATTTCGCCTTCAGTCCTTACTACTGGTGCAGTAAATAGGACAGGACAGGAATAGAAGCTGTTTTCCTGAAAAAAAATTAAAAAGAAAACATTATTTAAACATTTAAAAATATTATGGTAGTTAACCTTTTATATGTTGGTACAAATGTGGTAATAGGGCCCTATTGAATCCCTGACCCCAGCGGCATAAACTTCTTTTTCATTTATTCCCCACAAGTGTGCCATTCAGGATTGAAAACCCCAAAGAAATACCTAGAATTATTGTGTATAGAAGAGCGTGTGGCTCACTCCATGTGACAGTTCTGGGCCAATGTCACTGTTACTTGGGAAGTCCATAACTCATTACTCCTCATGTCCTACATAGGGCATTTC
>NW_027324444.1:0-1146 GCF_032062135.1 Pyxicephalus adspersus | reverse complement strand
AGACAAAACTGCCCTGCAGTGGGGCTTTCTCTGCCCTGCAAGGGTAAATTGCTTGTCTTCATTTAGGGTAATTTAAAGACATGGTCTGTGCCGCCCACCCCAGCAGAGTCCTTCTCCTGACCCCGCTGTGGGGCACACTGGCCAGAGCCACAGACCACCAAAATTTACTCTCGGCCCACCAGTTGGCGACCGCTGTTCTTTGCCATAAAATTAAACCTTGGATCCAGAAACCCCTTTTAATCTGTTTAGGCCAACTAATGCTGCACAAACTTTAAGGGTAGTTTTTGTCTTTTCCTTGGCTTTGGCATGCCAAAAAGTTGTTCTTGAAGGTCAACATATAGTATGTATGGTTTGTGCAGCATTAGTTGGCTTATACAGAATAAAAGGGGTTTCTGTATCCAAGGTTAAATGTTATGGCATAGAAGGGGGTCGCCAACCGGTGGTCCGAGAGTAAATTTTGGTGATCTGCGGCTCTGGCCAGTGTGCTCCCTAGCGGGGTCAGGAGAAGGACTCCGCTGGGGGGGGGGGGGGGGCACGGACCATGTCTCTCATATGGTGGGCAGGTTCTTGATTTCCAG
Organism: Pyxicephalus adspersus; assembly: GCF_032062135.1. Taxonomy (NCBI): domain Eukaryota; kingdom Metazoa; phylum Chordata; class Amphibia; order Anura; family Pyxicephalidae; genus Pyxicephalus; species Pyxicephalus adspersus. The sequence goes on along the minus strand of NW_027324444.1, from coordinate 568 downwards.
GCATGCATGGTCTGGAGTCCGAAAATGTATTGGTCAGTGAAGTCCAAAAAGTTGTTGACCACTGGTATAAAATGAAAGGTTATAGAGCCCAATAGCTCAGGTTTAACGTATTTAGTGAAGTGACCTCAACCAGGCTTCTGTGGAATTCTAGGGTTTTACCAGAGGATGCTGGGGGTCCCTTGAGCAATAAACAATTTGTCCTTTTCAGGTCAGTTTAAGTGACCCCAGGGATCTTTTTGAATACCTGTAAGGGTGACCTATTAACCAATGGCTATCAATATAAGAGGCTTTCTTCCTACTGATCACTACACTAATGTATTGTGAGCTGTGCATCATAGTAGAGGTTTCACTGAAGATCTAAAAGTTCTTTTTCAAGGGATCCCTAAATTGTAAAGTTTGAGAAATGCTGATTTTAGAGTAAAAAGTGAAGCCAGCAATCCAGGTAGCAGTACGCTTGACTTTTCTTTAAATTACATCTCAAAATGTGGCCTTCCTACTACTTGAAGTGCTGGGTTCCTTTCTACTTTGTATCTGCAATGGCTTCACTGTCAAGCACCCAATTATATAC
>NW_027324443.1:0-1146 GCF_032062135.1 Pyxicephalus adspersus | reverse complement strand
TAATAATAATAATAATAATAATAGGATGCTACTTATTGCCTATAGGCTAGGCAACTACTATCTACTAGAAAAAGATTTTCTTTGGTTTCTTAGCTATCATTTCATAAAATCTTAACTACAAATTTAACACAAACTAAAATGTAAAAATTTTATAGCAACAATGGAATAAATGCTCTACATGAGGACAGCACCATAGTGAATATATAGTGTTTCAATATATTACAGATGTATTGGTTATCCACTAGAGGGAGCTCTTAATGACTGTGCATTTCAGCCACAGACCTGGAACAAGCATAGGTCAGGTTATATAAACTTAAGTTAAAACTTGTACTCTGTATAGTTAGTGTTGGTTATTTTTTTTGCCTGCCCTGTCCTAGTTTTGGTTGACTTTTATCTTTGTTTAGGAAACTACAAAAAGCTGTTATATAGAGTTAATGAGACATTTATTTCTACATTAGATATTTTTTTTCATTTGTGAAACTACACTTTTCCACTAATCAGGCCTAGGTACTCTGCAATTTTTTATTCATTTGGAGAACTCCAGACCCTGTGCTTGGACTTTCACTATTAGCTTTTGGTTGCCATTTTTGGTTCCTAGCTCTCCTTAATCAACGTTAGAAAACTTTCAGAATTCCAAAACCTGCAAAACTCTGACATATTAAAGTATTTGTTTTATATCTTGTAAAGTTAAGGCACGCATTCATAGGCGTTCTTTGAAGCATGCAGAGAGAATCTCGGGTTATCAATGTCCAAAGCACCATCTGACAGCATCCTCCAGAGAGAAAACAGATTTCCATGTGGTATGTCAGTGTAAATCCCTCATATCAGCAGGTCATCCCTTATTATCAAGCTGTCCAGTTTTCCCTCTACCCACTAATCCTGCATTTCTCTGTCCCTATATTGACCCAGCTTTCCTGCTTAAACCTTCTTTCTACTATATGGTATGTGCGACTGCACACCAGTTATGAAACAAATAATATTATCAGTATTTGTATATCGCCAACATATTACGCAGTGCTGTAAATAAATAGGGTTGCAAATGACAGACAGATACAGACAGTGACACAGGAGGAGGAGAGGACCCTGCCCCGAAGTGCTTACAATCTAAGAGGTGGGGGAAGTATCACGCAATGGGAGAGGGATATG
>NW_027324442.1:0-1146 GCF_032062135.1 Pyxicephalus adspersus | reverse complement strand
CACATAACCTTCTGCTGTGCAGTTTCACAATAATGCTCATTAGGTTTTCTTTAACTTCTTTTTAGATCTTACTTAAGGGGTAAGATCGACATCTTTTCACAGCTTCTTCAAACAGTCTTGTTGTTAAAAGTTGTATTTTGATATTTTTGTGGTGGAATAAGATGCCAATCGCACTGATAATCTGCCGTGATATCTTGTAGCCTTTAAAAAGTGGCAAAATGATGATGAATATTTCCAAGGTTTTCCTTATTACCCTTACGCTGTTAACGCTGTAGTTGTATATGTTGGCTTGGGTTGGATGGAACTGAAACAGAGTCTTAATGCAGTTTATGAAGCGGGAACGTGTTTTAACGTTCCTTACGTTGTCCATGTCTATTATTCCCCAAATGATGGGCTTCACTTGTATTTCATTTAAACAGCCAAGGTAGGTAATGAGCTTGGTGAATAAAGGGATCGCTGTCAGTCTGTTACATTCTTACTGAGATTGAAGTAAAGGTCTCAGGAGAATAAAGAGCCAATTGGACGCTTTTGTATTTGCAAAGGCCCAAGCATATTCTTTAACAAACTTCTTGTGGCATGGGCTTTCAGTATAAATGCGCGTCTTTATTTCAGCTCGAGTCTCTGCTGTCAGAATCTCTGTCTGTTGTTCCACAAACTCAATGTCCTTCAGGGATGCAATCAGTAGCGCAATGGTTCCTCTTATTGTCTCCACCACCGGGTCATCAGAGCAAACATGCCCCCAGTTGGAAAGGATAGGTAGAGTTGTCATCAGTTGGTGCCAAATGGTTCTCTGTTCCCTGTCCAGTGTGGTAGAAATGACCATGATATAGTTCATAATAATCCAGCAGCAACCTTTTCAAATTTCTTTGCTTGGTGAATTGGCCATATCTGAGTTCAAAGCAGACAACAGTGTTTCATGGTAGACGTGCTCATATTGCCACGCATAGTCTGTAAAAAAAATAATAAATTATTATTTTATTATTGTTACTTTTTATATATTGCAGTTGAAGTCATATAGTGAATGTGGGCATCAACTTTGCAAGCTTTACATTGAGGGATTCTAGGGCCCATTCCCAGAAATCAGAAGTCTGTAATGAATAGGTCAGAAGAATGTAAGCCATAATGTGCAAGGGCCAGGAGCATGTA
>NW_027324441.1:0-1146 GCF_032062135.1 Pyxicephalus adspersus | reverse complement strand
TCTTGCCTGCTGCCTGCCCTGACCTCGGATTGTTACTGACCTGCTTTTGCCTTATCCTTCTGTACCTTGCTTGATTGGACTTAACCCTTGCTGTGCTGTACCATTCTGAATAAACCTTATTCAAGGATATCTGGAGTCGGTAGTGGTTTGTGTGCCCAGGCGCATTACAAGGCACTTTCAGACATAGTAGGCCTCCTGGTTGGCCATGGCAGCAGCTCACCAGGGCTGACCCAAGATTTGAGAAGGTCTCACACCGTAGGGGAGCCCTGGTACTAGATTGTGGATACGGGTATAGACAACAAAAGTCTTTACTGCCTCTGCATTTAGCAATGGCTTGGCTACTGCATTACTGTATAAGACTGTTCCTAGCCTATCCTTCACAGCAACCACACATAGAATGATGTCAAAACTCCATTCAGTGTCTTGTATCAGGAGGAGAATGGCTAAGTAATATTTGACTGGTCTCCATATGATTATCAGCCATTGCAATGACACCTGGGAACACTTGGTTGAATGACAAACTATCAGAAACTAAAAGCAGAAGTGTGCTTGGCATGTTTCTGAAGATATTGCCACATGGCAGAATTCAAAGGAATTTGCATGGGAATTCTGCATTAGTGCAGGCAATTAGAATAGCAATGTAATCAATGGTATATAGGGCCTCAGCTGTGGCTTTTTATATCACCAAAGGGACACACATAAGGAACCATAGTCCCTAGATTTATAAAGTTGTAAATCTGACATTCACTGAAACTTTCTCTGGTGAAGAATATTACAGGTCTAAGTTTTTCCATGACAGTAATCGATTCCCCACCAGGGAATGTTGCATTGAATGTCAGATTCAGTGCTTTAAAAATAGGCATCATAATGTTCAGTATATGTAATTCAAGGAATGATTGTCTGAGGCTTGGGACTTAAATAAGACATTACCACTTGAGACCAAAGGCCCACACAACAAATTTCAACAAGTGTCACATATGCAATTTGGGCACATAGTGTAAGGAACTTACCTGTCCTGTGAGCCGACGGCGTCCCTGGGGATCCCAGCCTTAGAGGGAGATGCCGCTGCAGCAGGCAGCATGGCCAAGGCTGCTGCCCTGCTCGCAGCGTGTCTCTCTCTGCAGGCGGAGGGATCCGTCCTGGCCA
>NW_027324440.1:0-1147 GCF_032062135.1 Pyxicephalus adspersus | reverse complement strand
AAGCCAGGATGTGTCAGGTATCTTGGCTACCAATGCATACGCAGCTCAATGACTTTATCAATTGTTAGGAGTGATCAGGCAGGTGAGTATGTTTTCCTGCTGAAGGCACATTGCACATGGCACAAGATATCCCTGCCTGGTCGCAAATTTTCAAGGTGGTTCACTTTAAGATGTTCTTGAGAGTAGGTTAACCACCTTAAGTTAACTTAAACAGTTCAATTAGTACTGGAATATCTATTCTTGGTAAATGGTAAACCACTTCTATATCTTTATTCTATGACCCTGATTTATGAAAGCTCTCCAAGTCTGGAGAGAATACACTTTCAGAAGTGAACAGGGTGATCCAGCAAAACTGGAATGGATCTGGTCCAGGATTCAAAACATTTGCTAGTTAATAGAAAATTATTTTTAAAGATCCATTCCATGTTTTCTGGATCACCCAGTTCACTTCTGAAAGTGTATTCTCTCCAGCCTTGGAGAGTGTTCATAAATCAATGCCTTTGATTGTCAATGTCTTTGACATTTGTCAATCAATGTCTTTGCAATTGAGGTCCTATATCTACATATCTAAAACCAGTATTCCCCACTGTAGCTGTTCTGATTAGTAAGAATGCTACAGCTAGGGCTGAAATATACAAGGGTGGGTGGAACCAACCCAACCTTCCAGGGGACCAGAAAGAGCTATAGAAGAAAGAACTCTCTGTTGGATTACCCAAGTTTTCAAAAATTTAGGGGCTGACCTAGCTCTAGAGGATTTACCTAAAATATGGTTGTCTCACCTGAAATAAGGTTCTAGTAATATATTGTTTATGCAGAATTGATTTACATCTGAATTACAATGCCACTGAAGCTTGGAATCCACAGGTTACACTTCAGCCCATTTTATATGATACATTATTCATCATTATATGGTGAATCTGAACAACTGTATTGCGTATATGATCACTGAAAGGTTTACTTTTTCTAATAATTACAAATTTGTCAAGGCTACTAGGCCCCGCTTCCATGTTCCTGTCTACATTTCCTGATCCTGATTCTTATGACTCTTTGGAATACCGACTTCGGCCCTAATCTGACTACACTCTCGATTGCTGCCTGCCCTGACCTTGGCTCGTCTGACTACACTTTTGCCTTTCTCTCCTGTAAA
>NW_027324439.1:0-1147 GCF_032062135.1 Pyxicephalus adspersus | reverse complement strand
TGATGCATGCTTGATTTTGGCCATGCACAGAAGGAGCAGCTTGTTGCCTCTTGGGATATGTGACATAAGAATCCCAAGAGCCTTCAAGTTTCCCCGCCATTTTTTACTGCCGTGGCAGTAAAGATTGAAGGAGAGGGGACCTTATCAAAAAGGTAAAAAATAAAACAAAATAAAAATAATAATAAATAAAAATGTAAAATGGAAAGCCACTCTTTTCCATAATATTGAACATGTAATGATATGTCCGCTTTACCTGTAACCAGGATCACACCATATGCATTGAGCAGTAATGTGCAATCATCTAGATACGCTCATGGCTTGCGCACATATGCGTGTTCATTTTCCAGTTGAATGTTTATCACTCTCCATGTACCTTGATCCACCTCCCCATTATTTCCAACACCGCTTATACAGGATTCTGTGCAGATATTTTGTACGGTTTCACACATTCATTTAGGGCAGCGGATGCCCTCAGTAAATATGGCGGCCTGTTGACGAGTTCCTCTGTTCTGCTTTCTGCCTTTCATTTTCCCTGCACCCAGAGCTCCTCTAAACATTACGTTGTGTCCAGTGATTCGTGTCCATTTTGCTGGTGGCTCTGCATGAAGTGACTCCAATTTATGGCTGTTATCGCAGTGTCCCCACTAGATTGGGTTTTTCTAACTGTGCAGATGACAGAACTGCTCTGCGGAACAGACAAAATGAAGGAATCCTTCAGAGCTTTGCGAGAGAACCTCCAGGTCATGCTAGGAAACCGTTCTATATGTATAGCCGTATAGTGCCCCGGCCATTGCTGTGATTTAGGGCTAGGGTTCATTGAAAAGGCAACGATGGAAGCATTGCAAAAATAAATGTAACGTAGAACATAGTGTGTGCAGTGCAGGGGACGGGGCTATGTAATGTACAACAAAGGGTAATCTATGTAGGGGTCAGGGCATTGCAACATGCAATATAAAATATAGAATGTAGAGGGCAGCACTGTGTAATGCATACCAGTGTATACAGTGCAACAGTCAGGGGGTTGTAATGTACAACACATGGGTGTGATAACAACTGTGTAACATACAACATAGTATATGCAGTGCAGGGGCTAGAACTGTGTAACGTATAATGCAGGGGACAGGATTGTACGAGGGGGTGCTGAGAA
>NW_027324438.1:0-1147 GCF_032062135.1 Pyxicephalus adspersus | reverse complement strand
TGCAGTATTGGACTGTGCAATTTTGACCACTCATTCAGTTATAAAAATGTTTGTGGGTTTCTTTTCATGGAATTTCAAATCCCCTACAACAGTTTGATTTTAACCCTCCATTTTTTTCTCATTGAGTTATTCCTTAGCTTATTGCTGGGCTGGTCAGTCCTGGGTAAATAACCAGTCATTTTATATCCATGTCACATTTCTTTCTAGACTCAAAAATGTCAACAATCTTTTTTTCTAAAGGACTTTGGAGAGCTCTTCTGATGTTGGCATGATGGCAAAGCAGGCACCCAACCTATTTTATTCCAGGTTAAAAAAGACAGGTTCATGGGTTCTGCCATCATACTCCTTTCTTTGGATTTGAATTTTTCTATATGACAAATCTGCATTTGGGAATGAATATACCATATTATGTAAATATATTTGTAATTTATTCATGTGTATTACCTGCCACTGGCACAATGAAGATCTTGAGGCATATTTCAACAGAAGGTGAAATGGTTGTTAGCTAAGAAATTTTTTTTCTCATTAATATTACTACTTTTTTGTACTCCCCTTTATACCTATATATTATATACTTAAATATTGCCAATTAGTTTATTTTTATTAACCAGAAGAACTTCCATGAAAGGTACTTTGACTGTACGTCATGTATATAGTTACAGTATCTATTGTTTCATTATTATTATTGTAAAAAAACAGGATCTTTATAGCCCCAACATATTACACAGCGCTGTACATTAAATAGGGGTTGCAAATATCAGACAGATACAGACAGTGAAATCAAAACTGTATTATTTCTTTTATACTGTTTTGATGTCCATGTGTGTCTTTACTGTTATTTGCCAATCTGTGATATTAAGAGAGTATAAAGAATCAAGAAATAAGGATTTTGTTATGTTTTATATACTACATCATCCTGAAAAATCTCCAATATTTTTCAATGTACAGCTCATCTTTCCTATATGTCTGTGGCAGGCGCTGGTATAGTTATTCTCTTACATGAGCAGCAGTGTTTCAGCTTATTGCTCACAGATATTATGATATTTTATGATACAGTGGTATGATAATAAAATCTGATTATCATATCACTCCTATCAATGTGGTGGAAAATCTGTTAGTAACTAATGGTGGGCTATGACAAAGTGAC
>NW_027324437.1:0-1147 GCF_032062135.1 Pyxicephalus adspersus | reverse complement strand
TGGACGACAACCGATCCTAATGAAAGGGAAGGGGGAGAGCGCGCAGCAGGGTGCCGCTCCGCCGCTCTCCCCCTCCCCTCTCCATAGAGCATGAATGGTGCTGTATGTACAGCACCGTTCATGCATCTTGCAGCCCCTTGTCGTTGGAAAGGATCGTGAAAGATCCTTTCCAACGACAAAAATTGCAAGTGTGTACGCAGCTTTAGCCCGGGTGAAGAATGCACCAATGTAATCACTAGCTTTATAAATAAAATCTCCAAGCTATTACACTGGGTTGTTAAATATTTAATGTACAGCGCTGCATAATATGTTGTTGCTATATAATTCCTGTTTAACAATAATATTGTGAGAGAAGAGTGAGCAGGGGGATGCCCTGTCAGTCCCCCTCCTGCTCATTTACTGTCCAGTCACCAGGCAGGATAATGACTTGTATAGATGATAACTATGACATTGGTGTCACACACTCAGCAATGGACAGAAATGCCAATCCTATGTCAGTGATAAATACAACTTTATGTGTATTTGTATGTAAGCAGAGTCCAGCTTTGTTATAGCTCCTGGGTAGTGAGTACACACGGTCCTGCCTGTAACAATGAGCGGGCAGGGGGTGGCATGCTGTACACATTGCCATGCCGTGCAGTTACTCCGCACATTCACCCGCCGCCTGCTCCTCACACACGCATCGCGTGACTGCTAGCCGCGCTATATAGCCAAGCCCCGCCCCCGATCACCTGCTGGCCTCGTCCCCTCCCCCTGCACAGGAAATGAAGGGCTCAAAGGGCAGCTGGGAAGCCACACGACATGTGCGTGTAGTGCGAGGCGGGCCGCTGTGTCACGCAAAGCAGCCGGGCCCTGATCACACGAGGAGCTCATCAACGGCAATCCGATTACCTAACCCTTGTCACACACACACTGCTTCCTCTATTATCTCTATACACTGCTCACACGGGAGGATTGCCATGGCTGCAGCATCACACACCTGCCATACAGGATCTGCACCCACCTGGGGTAGACATCTATACAGGACCTGCCATTGGGATTTATACAGGATCATAGCATAGAGATCTATACAGGACCTGCCATAGGGATTTATACAGGATTATAGCATAGAGATCTATACAGGACCTGTCATAGGGATCTATACAGG
>NW_027324436.1:0-1148 GCF_032062135.1 Pyxicephalus adspersus | reverse complement strand
AAAAATCGTTCGTAAAAAAGTAACCAACGATCGTTCGTATATATCGTGCAGGATCGTTCGTCGTTCGTTTTCCAACGATAATAATTGGAAGTGTGTACGTAGCTTTAGTTTCTGCTCCCCAGCCAAACCTTCCTTGAGCTAAAGTGCAGAGTATCCATTGTACAGATAAGCTTGCTCTGAGCAAATTCTGTCCCAGGTAAGTATGTTCAGAAGACCTTAACCACACTACACAATGAAACCATTTCTTAACTATAATGCAATAAAAAGATGTTTTCACAATTTTATTAGGCTGATTTTAGTCAAATTGTGCCCCAGGTTTGCAGCTACTATTTACCCCATTCTTAAGAATATAATGTGGTAATTCTCACCCAGATTCCAGCATGCTCCATCTTGTCACAGAGTTTCTTACACTTTGTTCTCCATTGCCAGGTTTTATGTTTGTCTCTCCATCAACTCGTAAAGCAGTGTTCAATGGAATGTAGTCTTTTCCCTCCTATAGCAGATATTTAAAGAAAGTTAGGCTCGCCATAAAACTGTCAGTTTCTAAAATTGCAAAACAGATATTCATATGAAACAGAGTCTTTAAAAACCAAACATTCTGAAGATGCAATACTAGTACAACAATTTTAATTCTTATATTTATAGGAACTCATTTCATCCACAAATTTTGTGTTCACATTTTGAGCTGCCAATAAGCCAATATGTTGCTAACTTGCCAAGACTTAAAGTTATCACCTACTGTAGTTGGGGAGTATTCATTTGATCAGTGCAGTGTACTTTTGCTATATAATGAGTTAGTTTACACAGTAATCAAGACACAACTTAGATGCAAATAAAAGTGACCAAACAAGTGACCTTACTCCTGATTACAGTCTAGCTCAAGTACTTTTTAGCATACACAGATGTTTATCAAGTTTTTTGTGAAAAATTCCATGTTTGTGGCAGTATTTATTTCCTTATCTATGGAAAAAATGAAAACAAGTATGACATCATTAGTGAGTTTTTCTGGAAGATGGTTGTGACAGGTCTATATTCTTTTCTGATTTTATTCTTCAGAGTTAAGCTGCGTACACACTGCCAATTTTTGTCGTTGGAAAGGATCTTTCACGATCCTTTCCAACGACAAGGGAGTGCACGATGCATGAACG
>NW_027324435.1:0-1149 GCF_032062135.1 Pyxicephalus adspersus | reverse complement strand
ACAAATTAAAAAGCTGAAAATAAAATGTTCATTTCTAATGGTTGAAAACCCTTTGGCGGCAAAGACAACCTGTAGTCTTGAACTCATGGACATCACCAGATGCTAGGTTTCCTCCTTTTTAATGCTCTGGCAGGCCTTTACTGCAGCGGCTTTCAGTTAGTTTGTTTGTGGGCCTTTCTGTCTGAAGTTTAGTCTTCAACAAATGAAATGGATGCTCAATTGGGTTCAGGTCAGGTGACTGACTTGGCCATTCAAGAATATTGCTTTAATAAACTCCTGGGTTGCTTTGGCTGTATGTTTTGGGTCATTGTCCATCTGTATTATGAAACGCCTTCCAATCAATTTGACTGCACTTAGCTGGATTTGAGCAGACAGTATGTCTCTGAACACCTCAGAATTAATTCGGCTGCTTCTGTCCTGTTTCACATCATCAATAAACACTAGTGTCCCAGTGCCACTGGCAGCCATACACGCCCAAGCCATCACACTGCCTCCACCATGTTTTACAGATGATGTGGTATGCTTTGGGTCATGAGTTGTTCCACGCCTTCCCCATACTTTTTTCTGGCCATCATTCTGGTAAAGTTTGATCTTGGTTTCATCTGTCCAAAGAATGTTTTTCCAGAACTGTGCTGGCTTTTTTAGATGTTTTTTTTTTAGCAAAGTCCAATCTAGCCTTTCTATTCTTGAGGTTTATGAGTGGCTTGCACCTTGCAGTGCACCCTCTGTATTTACTTTCATGCAGTCTTCTCTTTATGGTAGACTTGCATATATTGATACGCCTACCTCCTGGAGAGTGTTTTTCCCTTGGTTGGCTTTTGTGAAAGGGTTTCTCTTCACCATGAAAAAGATTCTGCAATCATCCACCACTGTTGTCTTCTGTGGACGTCCAGGTCTTTTAGGCTGGGTCTACATGGACGTTTTGTAAAAAGGCATGTAAACGTTCCTACTGCGTTTATTAGCGTTTTTATGCACTTATTTTAACGTTTTAAAACTTTTTTTTAAATGCTGGAAAAAGCTGAAAAACATCTATGCCGCGTTTTACCGCGATTCTACCGCGATTCTACAAGCGTTTTAGCACTTGGTAGAAATGCAAATTGTAACCCTGGGCAGTGATTTCTGCAAGTACAGGAAGTACATACATCCCTG
>NW_027324434.1:0-1149 GCF_032062135.1 Pyxicephalus adspersus | reverse complement strand
GAGTGCAGAGCCAATGGGGACTATATTGTGCATTGTGAACATTTTCTTTAGTACCAAGCTGGTGCCACCGATTCATAGATACGTACCATATCAATATTTATACCTGTCTATAATATAACAGCTCATGTAACCAAGAAAGTAGATGTACCCATATATACGCTAATTTAAGAACTGCATCAGTTTACTGCACTCTCAGCTACTCCCATTCAACAAAAGTACTTGGGAATCATTTTGTGCACGTTTGCATTTGCATTATGGTGGGGTTGGGACGCATTACCACAAAATGACATGCTGCTTCCGGTTATACGATTGCTTTTCTTCTTCTAGAGAAAGAACAGCACTGCCATTGCAAATGCAGGGGCAACACATGCAAAAACATTGGGCCTGATTTATTAAAGCTCCCAAAGATTGGGGAAGTTAGACTGATCCAGCAAACCTGGAATGGATTGTAGACATTTGCCAACTAATGGAAAGTGTATTTTAGGACATTTAAGGTTTGCTGTATCACCCAGGTTTTCCCATAACAGTCTATATTCCTCATCCGGGATCTTTAATAATCAGGTCCATTGAGTTATGGCTAGCAGCTCTTGGGTACAAATGCTGCTATGCGGCCGACTATGTGTTTCTAAACTGCATATCTGAAAGGTGCATTAGTGCAGGCTTAGTTATGTTCTGTTTAAACTTTAAGAACCCTGCAACTCTTCATGAATACATTACTGACCTTCCACAATACATACACACACATATATATATATATATATATATATATATATCATTTAGTCTGATCACCAGTGGAGAAAATGCTGGATCAATGGGCTCAAGATCGTGGACATCATTCTAATGATAAAAGATAATGTTTTACCATTGATCCAGTATTTCCTCTCCACTGGTGATCACACTGCATCATTGCAACTTTGCAACTAGATGAGACACTGAAAAGGTGAGAGGCTGCAGTAAGACCCAAACATTGGTGATCATAGCCAATTACACACGTACAAGAATTTACACGAATCAGCGTTAGAAAAGAGTGCTGACCTTGGATAGTGCTAAGATAAATATAATACTTTCCTTCTGGAAGGAAAAGCAGATAAAAGTAGTTTCAGGGTACATACTCTTGAAGGTAATATACACCTGGAAGCCGCACACTTG
>NW_027324433.1:0-1149 GCF_032062135.1 Pyxicephalus adspersus | reverse complement strand
TGTACTATGTCTGCAGTCTCTGACCATCTCCTGTACTATGTCTGCAGTCTCTGACCATCTCCTGTACTATGTCTGCGGTCTCTGACCGTCTCCTGTACTATGTCTGCAGTCTCTGACCGTCTCCTGAGAGAACGCAGTGACTTTCCTTGACTTGTATAATTTGGAGTTGTTAATTACTCGCCTTTTCTGATTGGCTGGAAGGATCGTCTTTGCGCTGAGACAACAAGTAACAGAAGCTGAAGGACTCTTATGAAGCTGAGGGGGGTTTGAGTGTTCTTCAGCTTCCTCCATCTTGGAGTGTGATATTATGTAAGAGATTGGAGGGGAGAGGAGGATGGAAGAGGAGAAAATGAGAGGGTGGAGGAGAGGATGGAAGGGGAGAGTAAGAGTGGGTGAAGGAGGAGAAGAGCAGATGGTGGAAGAGGAGAAAAGGAGAGAATTGAAGGGGAGAAGAGAGGAGGATGGGGGGGAAGATGAGTAGAGGATGGATGAAGAGAAGAGGAAAGGGTGGAAGAGGAGAAGAGGAGAGGATGGAAGAGGAAAAGAAGAGAGGATGGAAAGGGGAGAGGAGGAGATAACGGAGGAGGAAAGAGGAGAGGATGGAAGAGGAAAGTGTGGAGGAGGAGAGGAGGGGAGGATGGAATAGGAGAAGAGGAGAGGATGGAAGAGGAGAAGAGTAGAGGATGGAAGAGGAGATGAGGAGAGGATGGAGTAGGAGAAGAAGAGAGGATGGAAGAGGAGAAGAGGAGAGGATGGAAAAAAGGAAGAGGAGATGACGTAGGAGAAGAAGAGAGGATGGAAGCAGAGATGAGGAGAGGATGGAATAGGAGAAGTGGAGAGGATGGAAGAGGAGAAGAGGAAAGGATGGAAGAGGGGAAGAGGAGAAAAGAAAAAGAGGAGATGATGGAAGAGGAGAAGAGGAGAGGATGGAAGAGAGTAATAGGAAAGGGTGGAGCAGGAGAAGTGGAGAGGATAGAAGAGGAGGAGAGGAGAGGATGGAGAAGGATATGAGGAAAGGGTGTAGGAGGAGAAAAGGAGAGGATGGAAGAGAAGAAGAGGAGAGGAAGGAAGGGGAGAAGAGGAGAGGATGAAAGAGAAGAAGAGGAGAGGAAAGAAGAGAAGAAGAGAAGAGGATGGAGGAGGAGAAGA
>NW_027324432.1:0-1150 GCF_032062135.1 Pyxicephalus adspersus | reverse complement strand
ACCTACCTAGGCAAATTGTAAAGGGGCGTCATTCGAAAACAGGCCACAACGGCACGACGACGTTGCTTGGAGAGAAGCTTATGCCAAACAGCTTTTTTAGATTTAAAGGGGTGTTCAGTCTGGTGATGAAAAGAAAGATTGACAACTGAAGGTGATAAACATTTGAACAATGAATAATGCCTATAAGGATGCCTTAAAGATGAACTTTGAAGCTGAATTGTGCCAAGTCTTGCACCGGTATCGCTATTCTACGTGGCACAATTTACATTTCCTATAAGATCGAGACCCCTATAGGTAGTGTGATCCACCTTATGCCTCGAGTGACAAGACATACTATGACATAGAGATGACATGGAAATAGGAAAAAAAAATAAAAAAATAGGATGCTAGTTTACCGGAACAGAAAAGTTTCCCTTCCTCCCTCTTCCCACCCCGAGTTTTGGCTGTTTTTATTTTGGTTCAATGGTTTATGAACGTGTGTTCTTTTTTTAATTTTGAGTATTGTTTGGCAAAAGGAAAATTTTAGAAAATGGAGGACACAGTCAGACATGACATGATTTTGTTAATCTGTTTAATTCTTATACAACAAGGAACGGGCACTCACGATGTTATACCACTGTACTATGTTGCACTGTTGATACTCGCTATGATTTTTGTATACTGCTGATGTTTTTTTTTACGGCCCGATCTTTGTAACACTAATCTTTAGCCTGTTATTGCTTGTTCTCTTTTACTCTGGCTTTGTACTGTTCTGATGATATTTTGGTTATTACTTTGTACATTGTCTTTTCTGTGTCTATAAATAAAGTTTATAAAAAAAAAAGATGAATTTTGTGTACACATAAAGTTATATATTATATTACTATTGTACTTTTTACTAATATTGAAGTGCAACTAATACTATTTAGTCATGTGCAAATTGAAAAGAAATGAAGACCAATAAAAAGTAATCAAACACCAACCTGACTCCCAAAAGGTCAATTTTATTTGTTTACTATTGGTTACCTTGGTGAATTAGCTCAATAGAATTTTAGGATTTTAAATAGGAACTTACTAGTTCCAGATGAAAGAGGACAGCAGAGACCTCCTGTACCCTTTTCACAATTTTCTCAGGACTGTTGGAGTCTTCTGCTTTACCTGACATTTTATT
>NW_027324431.1:0-1150 GCF_032062135.1 Pyxicephalus adspersus | reverse complement strand
TTTTTTTCTGGGATGGGAGATTTTTGTAGAAATTGTAAAAAGTACGGACATAAGAAAGAGGAGTGTAAAAAACAAGTTTGTACCCGTTGTGGAGGAGATAACCATAAATATGATCAGTGTTCGGCAGGCAAGCGTTGCAACCTCTGTTTAAGTGTGGATCACTTATATACAAAGTGTCCAAAAAGAAACGATAAGAGTGGGTTTAGGCAGGAGAGTAAGGATCAAGAAGGTGGGAGTAATGCAAAAATAGAAACGGAAGTGCAAAATTCCGAGAAGGAAAGTCAGGCTCCGGAAGGAAGTAAAAATGAGGAGGACCCTACAGTTAAAGCCATAAGAGCTTTAGAGGAGTTAGTAAATTCTGAGGAATCCCAAAAAACCTCACAGGAGATAGAAGAAATGGAAATAGAGACTGAGAAGGTGGCAGTTAGGAAGGAAGAAATACCTTTCATAAATATAGAGGAGTATGGCTTAAAAACGAACAGTGAAGGCAAAATAGTTGCTGAGGATGATGAGGATGAGGTTTTTACGGATAATTACAGGAGGGTGATGAGACTTACAGGCAGGCCGACTCCGGCCTTAATAAAATTTATGGATCGTGTCTTTGCATTAGACAAGGAGAGAGAAGAGGAAGTAGAGGGGGAATATAAAAAGGATCCGGAAGGGTTTTGTAAGAAATATGGAGTCCCGTGGTGGATGGCGGAAAGGTTTGGTAAAGGATTATATTCAGAATCCTTGGAGGCTTGTATTAAAGGAATGTATGTAGATATTTCTTAAGTGAGATTACTTATATTAGATGTAAATTTAGGTTAAAACTGTGGAATAACAGATTTATGTTTAGCTGGTTGCTTTTGTTTTAGATTAAGAGTTTGACGAGAATGTTTTTTTCTTGATTGTGGTGTTAACAATTAAATTAGTTGTGGTATTGTGTTTAGGAAACAAAACTTGGAAATCGTGTTTGATTAACTCAGTTGGTGATATTGTGTTTAGACGAAAATTATTATATATGGAAAAAATTTTTCAATTGTAAATTCTAAGTTTAAATAAACCGTAAAATTATATCATTTTTAAATGATGAAAAGTATAAGGGTGACCTTTTGGCTTGGCTGAGGGTCCTCTATTGCGTAATTTTCTAATAAAAATGTAAAAAAAA
>NW_027324430.1:0-1150 GCF_032062135.1 Pyxicephalus adspersus | reverse complement strand
AAATCATTATTTTTCTTGTGTTTCCTGGTGTCTCCAGCAATAAAAGAAATCTGACACAATTCCAAGCACAGACTGTCAGTCATGGAGTTTTATTTCCCGTAAGGTAAAGTTTAGTATTTGAACTTGGGGAATCTCCTATTTCCTCTGATTACCAGCAGATACTGCAATAAATGGCAGCTGACTACTACTTACTAATCAGCATTACTGATTCTGCCGAAGAATCCTGAAAAATTTGCAGCCCTTAGTGATAATTACCAAACAAATTAATCCTTTCTCCCTCTCACCCACCTCTAACCCATCCTGAAGATTTTACCTTTCCTTGTAAAGCTTCCCCTGCAGCCCCGGTCCTTTATTAGCACCGATTCCAGGTCAGTGACTCAAAAAGAGCAGAAGCAAGAAGGACTAAACAAGTTTCAGTGAGTAACCCAGCATGCAGCGAGTCTGCTTACGTTATCCTTTATTTCTTGACAGCCACGACTAAGGTTACGTATACATTAGGGATGAGCGTGCCTCTGGCATTCTGGCAAAAATTCCCTTGAACTTCCGATGGGTCCACGAAATTTCAGCGAACTGATTTTGCCAAACCATCGGAAGATCAAGGAAATCATTACAGGAGGATTCACAGGGCTGCATTCATTCTTGCAGCCCTGGGAATCCTCCTGTTTGCGATCCCAGCACTAAAGAAGATCGCAGTGGAACAGCAGATGAACTCTCAATGGAGAAATTCTATTACACTGCGATCTCCGGGCACTGAAGGTTAAATAACCTCTAGTGACCCGGGATCGCAGTGGATTCTTAGGGCTGCATTTATTTATGCAGCCCTGGGAATCCTCCTGTTTGCGATCACTGGGCACTAGAGGTTAATTAACCTCAAGTGCCCCGGAATCGGGGTGGATTCTCAGGGCTGCATTCATTCATGCAGCCCTGGGAATCTTGTGTGCGATCCCCGGCACTAGAGGTTAAATGAGGACAAGTCTCCGCATTCAAAACCTCTAGTGCTCTCTGATTGGCTGAGAAAAGCTTTCCTCATCCAATCAGAGAGCACTAGAGGTTTTGAATAGGCAGACTTGTCCCCATTTAACCTCTAGTGCCGGGGATCGCACACTGAGATGATCAATGAATGCAGCCAGCACTGCATTCATTGATCAGC
>NW_027324429.1:0-1151 GCF_032062135.1 Pyxicephalus adspersus | reverse complement strand
AAGTACTAGACAATGACAGCTTGTGGCATTAGTTAATTAGAGCAAAAGACACGTAAGTATTGATGTACAGATAAAAGTACTATAAAATGGTAATTTCAGGTAATTGACATAGAAGAAACATCTGTATTGTATTAGGTTACAGTAGGTGGTCATATTGTTAACACTGTACACAGGCAGTGCTACCATTTCAAGTGCACTAAGAACTTGTTCACACTGTACAATGTACTTTCTGCATTAAATGCAGAAAACTGAGCAAATTTAAAAAATATAAAAAAAAATAGTAATTACAGGTACTATAAAATACCTTTTTATTTGGAGACGTTTTTTTTTTTTTTATTCGTTAACGATGGCTTACACTGCCCCCTGCAGGAGATTTGCAATACATTAGCAATAAAAACAAAAAAAACCCTCAGTGAAGCCCTTTCCTATCTCAGCCTGTGCTGAGTCACCTAATGGACTCCTTAAAAGGCATTTTTATCATTATCGTTTCATTTCTTTTTATCATCATTTATCAGTGTTTTGTTATTATTAAACAGTGAAATGTTCAGATTCAGAAGAAAAATAGAGGGATGAACAACCACAAGAGAACCAGGACTGAAACCATAAACCACCAAAATTATAAGTTCCCAGCTGGCTAACAGACATATCAACCCAGAGAACACTGTCAAATTCCAATGAGAGCCCAATTGGTCACTAAAACTGAAAGTTATCTGATGGCCAGAGAACACTCATTACCCAGGCAGAGTGAACCCACCAAGGATTGTAGCAGCTATATCCTCAGAAAGTATTAAACCTAGATGCAGAAACAGAACATTGCTAACAAGTTTTTAACAAAGGGTCTGATAAAAGTAGATTTAAAACCACAGGCAAAAAAGAATATAAGAAAGCCCCCCTGACACAGAACTCAGAGAATAAAGGCCAAGGCCACCTGACATGGAAATCAATAAAAAAAAAAAATAATATCAAACAACCTCTAAGAAATTAAAAAAAAAGAAAAGAAGAAATTTTCCCTATCACTAGAAATTTGAGATGCAAATCCTAGCCCAACACCAGCTAAACTAGGCCACGTACACACATCAGATGATTCCCATCTGATTATTGCTTCACGGCTGGTATCGGACGAGAATCTGACGCGTGTACAGTGCTCGGTA
>NW_027324428.1:0-1151 GCF_032062135.1 Pyxicephalus adspersus | reverse complement strand
AAGTTCATTTTATTGAAATTAAAAAAAAATCAAAGATGAAAATCTGCCCTGCACTAGCCCTGATGTTTTACTGTCAGACTTTCTCAAAGTAACCTATATGGATCTATAAAGATGTCATGCAGACAATTTAGAGTTAATGTAAATATCAAAATTTGCAGGAAATTATTTTGCACACTTTCTGAATTGTGATGATTCTCATAACTGATAATTGTGAATTAGGCCATACGTATAGTATTACAGCAAATAACATACAGCCATAACTCAGGTGGAAAATTGATTGGACTGGCTTGAAAACCTTGTCTAAGCGCTTTCCCCAGGATAGTCTGGTGCTGGAAGTACTTGGCCTCTGATCTCATCTGTCTTTTCCATAACACCTGGTACACATGTTTTATGGTCACTGATCTCCTATGTCTTCTCTAAAGAGCCTTGTGTATATGTGTGACAACTAGAAAACACACAAGTTTCAAGAAACACATTTAAGTATCTGGATTCAGCGATAGCATTTCCCCAAAAGTTTAAGACTAAAATAATGGTAATTATAGCAAGACAGATCTTCCCTAATACATAATCTGCTTACCAGCAACTCAAGGAGATATTTTTTTGGTAGTTCTAAAAGAAAAAAATACTCAAGCATCCTGAAGATTTAGATAATAGAAGATGCAAAAACAACAAAAAGTTTAGAAGGTTGTCACATGAATCAAGGAGAACAGAAAATCAATGTTGTTTTCCATTCTGTCCTAAACAATATTTTTGGTATTCTTGGTAAGGTATCCAAGAGAAGAGCTCCAAGCTCTCCTATGCATTCCCATGGTGATTCTAAGGTTGTAACCTTTATAGGGGATAAATACTGACATATGATCTCTTTCCCATTAGTCAGTACATGACCCTAACAGTAACAAAAAGCAACATGCCCAATTTTTTTTTTTACCCCTTAAGCCTAGCTAAGTCTGAATTAGTTTGTGTTTGATAGTCCTACTGGTAACTAGTGAGAAAACCTTGATTTTTGCATTGTTTGGCTTTAAGTGACTTTCCAAAACTTTACTTTTTATAGTGTTGTCTATACACTTATTCTGGATTTTTACACAAACCGGTGTTAACCTTTTAAATATTGCTAAACAGTCAACATGATTTACAAGCTGTATTATCTTCCA
>NW_027324427.1:0-1151 GCF_032062135.1 Pyxicephalus adspersus | reverse complement strand
TCACAGCCAACCCAAGGTCTGAGGCTTAGACAGAAAAGCACAATAACCCTGGGAAACACACGTTAAGCTTCCTGCCACATTTATTGGGTAGGTGAAAGGAAACCTTTTTCAGCAGGACATCCCTCCAAGCGGTTTCTAGGAATATGTTTAGGAGATCTGAAAGGTTTACTACGTCTTAATAGAATATGGGCAGTGACGAGAGGGGGAGACACTGGCTGCCCTCATCTGATATCACATGCTATCACCTCCTGGGCGTTTCATTTCTGTCCGGATTTATATGTCTAAAAGCGGTAACATTGTTTTTCACGAAAATGTATTTTACAATATAATATAAAGTTTGAAACACAAAATCTTGTTAAAATAATAAATAAAAAAAATATGTTTTTAAAAATAAATAAATATTATAATCATACTTTTATATTATACTGTAAAATACATTTTCATAAAGACAATGCACTCCTTTTACACATATAAATCCCCCGTATTGCATTTATTACAGTTATTTTGTATGGAATGCAATACAAATAGAATTGAAATTCCTGCCACGCCCTGAACAGAACATTCGCACACACCGATGTCGATGCACGGGAAGCCGGGAGGAGGAAGAAAGAGGTCGGGGATCGTGAAGAAGAATGCCGGCGGATCAGGTAAGGTTGTATTCAGCTACACTCGCTGTTTTAGTCATACTCGGGGTTACCGCTTTCAGCATCTGTTTTCTAGCCCGAGTCACACCTGGGGATACCGCTCAGGAATGTTTTACATACCACCGTACCATAAATGTATCGCCTGTCTTGTAAATATTTAAAAAACTGCCTAAATATACGGCCTCAACCCGAAGATCAGAAACTTATTCTGAAGCAGTGTCCATCCTCTTCACTGTATTTCTGCCACGTAATATAATACAATAGTCGGGTTTCTCCAATTATCCAGGCTTTACTCCTAGACTAGTGTGACCCAGTATACACACCACACTACCTCACACCATATGATGAAGTTTAAAATCTCAATATCCTTCATATACGGAGTATTCTGTTTTCTCATGCATAAAAACCTTAACTACCGTATTTTTTGCCGTATAAGACGCACTTTTTCTTCCCCAAAACTGGGGGGGGAGTTGGTGCGTCTTATACGACAAATGTGTTATAAAATAA
>NW_027324426.1:0-1152 GCF_032062135.1 Pyxicephalus adspersus | reverse complement strand
CACAGATATTTATTACCAGACATTTCCTGGGTGGAAAAACCCTATGCTGCATAATATGTTGGCACTAAATAAATACTGTTCAATAATAATAAAAGATAATAATAAAAAGGATATGTATTCTCAGGTACAATACAGCACTACTCATAATTCTTTCTTATAATTCTATTATCTTCTATTGGTAAATTGCTGTAATAAGTGAACAAAAAGCACATTCTTTTGCTAAAACCTTCCTGTTGTAGGGTGACAATGCTTTATCCCTGTCTCCCATTTTAGGGTGGTTTTGGACAAAATGATGTCCTAGGCAAATATGAAATAGGGGTCCCAATTTTTCCCCCTGCACCCCTGTTATTCTGGTATTTAGGCCCTGGATTAAGTGAAGGCCCCGGGCAATTGCCCATTTTGCCATACCAAGCCTTGCTCTCATTTATTCATTTAGGATTTTCGTCTACCTGATTATGTATCCAAAGCCAAAACTGTTTTTTTTTTTATTTATTTTGTTTTTCAGTTTTAGATACAATCTGGATGTTTTGAGGCTCCTTTCAGATGTTCCCTATACTAGCCAAAACATTTTGGCTAGAGATACAGTTAATTAATGTAGATGTTGCATAATAGAACTGAAAAGGTGAATAATATCCAAACCATCTAAATGTCGCCTGGGGGTTGTTCATAAAATATAAAACTATGCCAGAGACACATGCAGACCATAATTAAATCCCCAAACAAAACCAAATGTCTAGATAAATGGTAACATTAGGGGGCAAATTAAGCTAAATTCTTAGTTTCCTAATAACAGTGAGCTAGATAATAAGAAATCCATTATAATAAAGCTGCTTTATCCCCCCCTGTAAAGAGTGTCAGATCAATAATAAACCATAACAAATCCAAAAATGCAATATATTGTACCCCACCAATCTTTTTTGTATTTCTTTTCTAATTTTTTATGTTTAGGACTTTTTTTATAATTTTTTTATTAGTTTTACAAAGGGAAATAATACAAAATTCCGAACAGAACATAACAGATGCAGTAAAATTCTGGCATAACAGATATTAAGGACAATGGAATCATTGGTCAACCAAAATTCAAATGTGGTTAGCACTGTAAATTGTAACAATAGAGGGATCAGAGACTCCAAAAATATTGTGAATAACATT
>NW_027324425.1:0-1152 GCF_032062135.1 Pyxicephalus adspersus | reverse complement strand
ATTTCAATTAGTTTGCAGTGTTTCAAAGTATAAAAAATTTCTCACTTACTCAATAGGAAGAAGCAATAAAGATTCTAAATAACTGTAGATATCACGATTGACATCTTAAAAGATCCTCCTTAATCTCGCAGCTGAAATCTAATCACCTTAATTGGCAGATTCGCGCCCCCTATTGCTCATTATCATGAAGGCAGGAATCTGGCTGGCAGTGAGGAGGCGAGTGTACGAGCGCACTCGACTCCGGACCACGGTAAACCGCGCTCGCTGGTCGCGCGTACTTTCGCGCTTCCAGCGAACGCGGATTTTGTTGATGAATCAGGGGCATTGTCTCAATTTCCACGCATTTTTCCATTCTGTTTCCTCTGGCATTTGGGAGACAACTGTGTCAAACATAACCATTTTACAAACTTGGTCCCAGCATTCACAACATTAAATCCCGTGCAGTGTCCTTTGCAGGGCTTACATTAACATTGGATGATAAAGTGAAATATGATTTAAGTAGCTATTAGTTGTTTTGTCTTTGGGTGTTTTACCATGGCCACCCTTCCATTAATGTTATTCTGCACTGGCAGCAAAAACATTGAATTTGTAATCTAGTTATTGAAGAGGCACCTACAAGTGCCTAAATCATCCTTTTTGGAAATTGTTTAATCTCCCTGGGACTCCTGAAAATTTTTTGTATTACATCAACATTTTTTCCAAAATTCGAGCCTAGACCAATGTTTCTCAACCAGGCTTGTTGGGGTTTCCTTAAACAATAAACAAGCTGTACCTTTCAGGTCAAGTTAAATAACCCCCCAATGATCTTTTTTGCTTTAATGGTGGCATTCTTACCATTGGCTAGCAATGTGTGAAGCATTTTCCCAATGACCATCCTATATACTGTGAGCTGTGGATATACAGTAGTAATTATAGCTTGGGTTACCAGAAAAGTATTTCTAGGGTTCCTCTATATTAAAAAGGTTGAGAAACACCGGCCTAGGCCAGGGGTCTGCAACCTGCGGCTCTGGAGCCGCAGGCGGCTCTTCAGCCTCCTTGTTGTGGCTCCCTTCGGCTGCCGCGGGGAGATCTCTGATGGGGGATCCCCTTCCTCCCAAGACACTGCGGAGGAGGGGGATTCCCTATCCGGTGTTCTAATGAAAAAAATCTACC
>NW_027324424.1:0-1153 GCF_032062135.1 Pyxicephalus adspersus | reverse complement strand
TACACCTTCATTGGCACAAGTAGAGAAAAAGGTACAGTGGTATTTTGTACAAGAAAACATGGTGGCCAGGTCACAGGACAAAATAAAAAAAATTCCGGAAGATATGGGGTTCAGTCACACTCCTTAATATTTGAAGACAGATCTTCTTGGTCACTGGTATTGGTTGGTAACAGAAAACTCCTGTATGTGTTAAAAAAGAAGTAAACTCAGAGCGATTAACTGCAGAGCAGTTAATCAGTCCAGAGGTCTCTTCCATCGGGTCCCGCATTCTGCCGGCATCTGTCCTCAGGCCAGCGCGCTGGGTGCCGCCATCTTCTTCTCCTTTTCTGGGTTGGGTGACGTAGAGGGGGAAAAACCTTTTCCCTTTTGACGAAAGGGCATCTCGGGCATGCGCAGAGGAGAGCACCCAAGAGCCTTTCGGGATGTGTGACGTAGGTTCCCCTGGAGGTTTTGTGCTCCCATTCATTCAGAATTATAGGGGGGTACTGCACCCTTTTTAAAAAAAAAACAAACAAACAGAATTTTTACCCTACATAAACTTTTTTTATGTAAAGTGAGATTTCTGAGTTTAGGTACTCTTTGAATTCCCTTTCTCCCCCATTTCCCCTCTTCATCACCCCTACCCATGCCCCCTTCTTTTTTTATTCAGGGCAAGCGTTTTTATGTTTTTTCAAGCTCTGTGAATTTTTTTTAACTGCTTCATAGGGGTCTTCAGGGTGCTGTACCTAAATATTGTAACATGCTTCTGGACCTGCAAAACATTTTTGAAAGACAAACGTACAGCATGGTTTTTCGTGGCTAAAGTATATTAATATAGTTATTTCAAACAGTATCAATATCTGATACAATATAAATAGTAACATTCACAATATGAAATACATTTAAACTTTGTTCCCAACCGCAACAGATTCTGTGAGGTGAGCGAGATGTCATGCTATTCCTACACTTCTATAGACAAATAGTTTGTTCTACACACAGTAGAACAAACAGTCAGTGGGTACTTTAAATGTTTTGGTGGAATTATACTTGGTGCATTTTTTACCATAGTGGTCTTGATAGGCTTGCTTATGTGGTTTTCATATAATGAAAAAACTGACAAAGGGGAAGGATGGAAAGAAGTGGTTGCATAGAGAATACCTCCTGCTAGTATGCT
>NW_027324423.1:0-1153 GCF_032062135.1 Pyxicephalus adspersus | reverse complement strand
AAAAAAAAAAAAAAAAAATCATACCAAAAAAAAAAAAGAAAAAAATAACAGAATCTCCTTAAGGTTATCTAAATATACAAGGGCTTATAAATCCAATAACTGAAATGACAAATTAAACTAACTAAACATACCTACAGATTTCTTTATTAGACCCAAGAACCTTGTATATTGAAAAACCAGCTAGTGACATAGACTTGGTTCAAACATTCCTGTGCATCTCCCGGAGGCAGCTAACAAACCTGCATCAATGTATTGATTGCTTCCTAAATTCTGGCACAATGGACAGCGAGCCCCCATTCATTCTCTTTTGGGCTGTCATTAGTCAGACACTACATGAAGCATCTCCCCTGAGGAAGCAGTTCGGTAGCTTAACCACAAACTCTGAACAGTCATGAATTTAGAAGTTTTACAACATTTAGGGCCCTATAACAGGGCGTCAGACATTCCCTGGTGGGAATCTTCCAGGTACACACAGTTTCTAAGCTCTTAAAGCTTGTACATGGCCACTTCGAAGTAAAACCTCTGCCTACACTGAATTTGTTTCTCTAAAAAGGAGTTCCTGGAGGTACAGGTAGTCCCCCGGTGAAGGACATCCATTGTATTGACAACTCATGGCTAAGAACTGACATAGGCTTAGAGGGGGTGGTTTGCATGTCATGCAGAAGAAATCCTTTGCTAAACACAGCTGAGGCTGTGGGTGATCTTAGGGGGATGAACTCTTTCTTCAGCCTCCTATAACTCTGTATTGACCAGGACAAACTCTGCAGTTTCTTTTTGCATATCAAAGCACAGCTTGCTCCAGAAGGTAATGAATGTCTAGGCTCCTTTTTTGCTTTGTTTATGATTAACTCACAGTGAAGATTTTATACAGTAAAGCTGCGTACACACTGCCAATTTTTGTCGTTGGAAAGGATCTTTCACGATCCTTTCCAACGACAAGGGACTGCACGATGCATGAACGGTGCTGTACATACAGCACCGTTCATGCTCTATGGAGAGGGGAGGGGGAGAGCGACGGAGCGGCACCCTGCTGCGCGCTCTCCCCTTCATTTTCATTACGATCGGCTGTCGTCCATCGTCTGTGGATCCGGCAGGTCGGTCGTCCGGACGATGGACGACACCGACTGTACACACGGCAGATTTTCGCCCGATA
>NW_027324422.1:0-1154 GCF_032062135.1 Pyxicephalus adspersus | reverse complement strand
CTAACAGTCCCTAAATCCTGGATCACTAGATATTGATTCCAGGGTACCTTGTGATGGTGATACACTCTCGAGGGGGGAGATTTATGCCCTTTATTTATAGCATATCCTCATTACTCCAGGGTGAATGCTATAAAGAATACTGTTAATACTCCTCTTTCTCACCATACCTTTTTTATATCTTTGCCTTCCAGCAGAGATATGGGGCCTGCTTTATGAAAGCTCTCCAGGTCTGGAGAAGATACACTTTCATCAGTGAACCTGAGTTATCCAGCTAACCTGTACACTGATTTCTTTAAAGTCATTTGCTATTTGTTAGCAAAAGTTTTCAATCCTGGACCAGATCCATTCCAGGTTAGCTGGATTACCCAGGTTCACTGATGAAAGCATATCTTCACCAGCTTTGGAGAGCTTTCAAAAATCAGGCCCATGGTGTCTAGAATAATTCTAACATTCAACTCTTCTGGGAACTTTGGATACTCGTATATGAAGCCTCAAGCTTTGGTTCCTGAGATTGACCCCTGCATTACTGTGTTCTAAATAATAGTAAATGAAACCAAAATTGTATTGTAATTCTGTACTTTTCAGGGCAGACTAATAGATAATTTGATAAGATAACGTGCTGCCAAAATAAAAGAAAAGGTGCTTTAAGTAGCTTAGCCTGTGTGGTCAAGGCTTTGTTTACATCCTCAGGCAATATACTCTCAGAACAGGCAGGCAATGTACTCAAGGAGAAAAATGAGAAAGCCAGGTCTGTGTTCATGGAGAATATTGGCCAGTCTGATACAGATACAAGCCTGAAATATTTCTTTTAAAGTGAGAGTCACTGTATTTTCCTTTTAATCATAATCGATTTAGTGAATTTGTGTTCTTAAGTCCCACTTCTTTTATTGAAAAATCCCTAACTACAATGTGAAAATTTACGGTGACAGGGATATTATAAGGTGGTGAATGTCGGTGGAGTCTGTCACACACATGACTTATCTGAGCTCACTGGAATTGGTAGGTCAACATGGTAACATGAAGTAGGCCCTAACATGACACTTTCAAATTTCAAAATACGCTAAAACTTTTATCAATGGAAGAAAGTAATACAGTGCCCACCTTCTCTGCCCTCTTCCTTAGAGTATTGTTTAATAAGTTTGGTTTGTTACATG
>NW_027324421.1:0-1154 GCF_032062135.1 Pyxicephalus adspersus | reverse complement strand
ACCCAACAAATGAAGATGGCTCGAGACTTCAAACCCAGAAGAAGCCCAGGTTAAGATGACAGTGACCTTGATGCCTTGATGGAGGTATACTCGCTTGGCAAGTAAGTCTACCATAAAGTGCATAAATATTGCCTGGCCAAAAAATGTCACACACCCTAATATTTCCCTGGACTAACTTTAGCTTTGATTGTAAACACATTTACATATCACTAAGATAAGGTTATGCTATGTCACAACATTTATTTCTATTCAGAGTTGCGGAATTTTTCACAAGGACCTTTAATTGTTGATGGGAAAGTCTGACCTCTATGCTAAGTCTTCACCCCCTTCCAAAGAATCTCAGTGGGGTTAAGGTATGGACTGTGGTGGTCAATCAATGTGTGATAATGATATCTTATGATCCCTGTACCACTTTTTCATAATGTGAGCCAGATGTATCCTGACATTGTCATCTTGGAATATAACTATGCCATCAGGAAGGAAAAAATCCATTGATGAAAATACCTACTCATTCTGTATTTTCCGGGAGTCAGCTTGCCCTATTTTAGAGCACATAGGATTGCTAAACCTAGATCTGACCAATCGAAATAACCCAAGATCATTACACCACCCCGCAGGCACCCCATATCATTACTCTGCCCCCACAGGCACTCCAGATTATTACACTGCCCCCATGCATCCCAGATTATTGGTTGCCAACCTTTTCGGGCTAATCGACCACTAAATTTACCAGCTCCGGACTGTGCATGTGCGGCGAGCCAGGTGTCACTCAAAGGGGAAGAAACCTCACCTTTAGTGACATCATGATGCCAGAACCGCAACGGGAGACATCCCGCCCACCGCCCTGAGCCTGGGATTGTTTTGGGAGACATGGTTCGTGGCTCTGGCTGGTGCGTTCCCCTGAACCGACCAGAGGCGCAGACCACCAAAATTTTCTCGCAGACCACGACCTGGTGACTGCTGCCCAAAATCATAACACTGCTACCACCAGTTTAGGGACTTTTGGCTAGGCATTATATGCAGAACATTTGCACATTATTGCAAAACCCTGAATGCCAGCATCAGGTTTACTTTAAATATTATTTCCAACAAATGGGTAATGTACCTGCAAGCTATATTGTAAATGGTGAAAACAAAATAATCAATTAAACAGA
>NW_027324420.1:0-1154 GCF_032062135.1 Pyxicephalus adspersus | reverse complement strand
GCATACGATAAAAGGACTAAATAAAAAAAAAAACAGTACTAATCAGCAAAATTATTATTAACAAAATATCCTTGTAACCTAGTGTGTCTTGTGTTGATTAATTAAATATAAAATACATTTTATGTGCTGTAGTTTTACTGTAATATTATTATTATTTGTATTATTATTAAGCACGATTTATATAGCGCCAACATATTACGCAGCGCTGTACATTAAATAGGGGTTGCAAATGACAGACAGACACAGACAGTGACATGGGAGGAGGAGAGGACCCTGCCCGAAGAGCTTACAATCTATGAGGAGAGGGGGAAGTATCACACAATAGGAGGGGGATATGGAATGGTGGGAAGTAGTGAGGGTTTCAAAAGACAGAAGACTGGGATTTGAGCGCTCTTTTAAATGAGAAGAAAATAGGAGCAAGCTGAATAGGACGAGGAAACCATTCCAGAGAGTCGGGGTAGCTCTAGAAAAGTCTTGTAATTTATTACTACAATGGTTAATACAGAAATTGGGAATCCTGTCTCACAAAATTTTTACAATTTTAGATCTCCTGCAGATGTCCTCTGATTTACCTAAAATCCCTGCTGATGAAGTCCTCTCCATCCCACAGAATTCCTTCAGATGAAGATCTCTACATCTTGAAAAGTTCCTGTGGATCTTTCAGACTTCCTTCTTGTTATTGCATATTTCAAGAAAGATGAGGACCTTTACATCTTGAAGAATTTCTGCAAATGGAAACCTCTAAATCTCAGAGTAGTCTTGTGGATGAAGAACTCTCCATCTCTCAGAACTGTTCTAGAAGAAAGTCTTGTGAATGAAAACCTCTAAATCTCCAGACATCTCCATCTCACAAAATATATGTGGATAAAAAGCCTCCCCATCTTCTAAAGTTTCTATGAATGAAGCCCTCTCTTTCTTGCAGAGTTCTTACAGGTGAAGACCTCTCTCGGAATACTTCTGGGTGAAGACTTTTCAGTCTGGCAGAATTCCTACAGATGAAGTCTTCTCATCTTCCTAATTCTCATGTTGATGAAAACCTCTCCATCTAATTGAATTCCTGTGGATAAAGAACTCTTCATCTTCCAGAATTTCTATGTGTGAGGACCTCTCATTCTTGCAGAATTCCCGTAGATGAGGACCATTGCTCTTGCAAA
>NW_027324419.1:0-1154 GCF_032062135.1 Pyxicephalus adspersus | reverse complement strand
TCACCATTGCAAAAATAAATACAGGTAGTCCCGGAGCTAAGGACTATGACATATGGGCGACTCCTAGATACGAACAGGGACCGGGGGGGGGGGGGCTTGGGGGGGGGCCTTCCCTGATCATTCATGTGCAGGACAGAGGCTTGATGCAGAGAAGGGGTAGTCTTTGCAGGGAAGGGGTAGTCAGAAGAAGTCTTTTGTTGTTCTGCGACCTCTTGTAACTCTTTAATGACCAAGACAAACTCTGAAGTTGTTTCTTTTTGCATATCAAAGCACAGCTTGCTCCAAAAGTTAATGAATGTCTCTTTTATACAGTAATTGACATCACACTCCCTAATATAATGTTCAGACAAACATCTGTCCTAATTGCATTTATTAAAAAAATGTACCTGTTCCGACTTACATACAAATTCAACTTAAGAACAAACCTACATTCCCTATTTCCTATGTAACCCGGCGACTACCAGTAAATAAAAATGTATTCCGTTATATATATATAAAACATTTAAAGAAGACCTAGCATCATACAAATAATTTATTTTTGTTGTAACAAGTTTGAGACTTAGGGGTAGGTAAAAAAAGGAGCAACCTTAAATGCGTCAGCAGAAGGGTACAAACATGAGCAGTAACCTATGTTTCTAAAGTAGTCTACAGATTATGGTGTCGTACATGTATTGTCTACTTTACCTTGGGTACACAATAATGGTCATAACTAGATATGAGCGAATTTCTCGAAAATTCGATTCGGCCGGTTCGCCGAATTTTTCAAAAAGATTTGCTTCGATCCAAATGTATTTGCGGTGAATCGCGTTAAAAAACACCTATTTTCAGATGGCAGAGAGCCTTGGTAATGGTGTAGAACACTGTGCCTTGCAGTAACACGCATAGGGAGTCTGCTGTGGTGGTGAAAAAATACTGTGATCAATACTGTGAGTCAGTATGACATGCAGATGACAGACATTGCTATTAGAAACACTGCACGCCACCTATTTGGGCAGTCATGGGGCCAAAACTGAACAAATAACTCAAGTATGAACTTCCATGTCCATGTTAGCGTCAAGAAGAAGCGCACTCCTTTTACACCCTTGTCAGCTGATTCCACATAGATGTCTACAGAACCTGTTTTTTAAACGCTTATGCAAGTAGAGCACCCCCCC
>NW_027324418.1:0-1154 GCF_032062135.1 Pyxicephalus adspersus | reverse complement strand
GGGGGGGGGGGACACAACGCGCTCCACAGAATGTGCATGTGTTGTGAGAGCGATACCTGGTTCAGGGGGCAACACGCTTCACAGGTGGGTTGGGGGACAACGCACTCCACAGAAGGGGATGACAATGCGGATCAGGAGACAACGCACTCCACATTTGGGATAACTGCAGACTATGATGACAATACAGATTAGGGTGACAAGGGGCTCTACAGATGAGGATGATAATTGTTCTGTGCAGGGGTCTGATTGGCAGTTAAATGGGGTCCTAATTCTGTGTTTTGTGGTGTTAGAGCTGATCTATATCTATGACATCAGCATCAACCAATTACACACTGAATAACTGGTTGGATATCCTGGGTGGGGGATGAGAAGTAGGGGAGGGATGTGGGTGGAGAAGGTCAGGAGTGGATGGCATAATAATTTACCATACACAAGATGGCCGCTTCCATACATATAATAAATGTTTAATTTTTCACTGGTGCAAACTGACATAGCCGGCACCAGTGTGGGGTTTGCTTTAAGTGGATTCCATATTCTATGTAAGATTCACATAACCCCACACAAATACTAGGCCATGTGGAAAGTGGCTCAGGTGGAAGGGTGAAGGTCTGATTTTTGCCAGAAACCAAAAAGTGATTAGACAGTTAGGATCCCTTTCTGCAATATTTACCTGCCTGATCATACAAACTTGAAAGCCTAGTTCAGATGAGAGGTAAATCGACCACATAGGTGCATGTATGCATACCAGAAGCAGTGGGAGTTGTTAAATATTTGTGTCTGTACAAGTAGATTTGTAAGCACCGACACACATGGTACATTCAATCTGCACAATCTCCTCTAGATCCAAAAACACCTATGTAATGCAAAGGCCAGCCACACTGGATAAAGATTGATTCGGTTTTTGGAAGGTCCACCCATGTTGAACTTAAAGCTGTTTGTACATTGAAATTGACATTTGTTTGATGAGCTTTAGTCATTACGTGACTATATTGGATGAGTTCACAAAGGTATTCATCTATATATGTAGCTATTATGCAAGCAGAATAAGCAGGAGATAACAAATGTCATAAAGGTTATTTAACCTCTCGACCGTTAAGCCCGACCTTCGTACGGGCTAAAAAAAGTTGCTCTTTTCGTTAAGCCTGAGATTTTCC
>NW_027324417.1:0-1154 GCF_032062135.1 Pyxicephalus adspersus | reverse complement strand
TCCTTAGACCAGCCTTTCTTTACCTTTTAAACATGGGGAAACTCTTTAAATATCTTTCAGGTTTTCAGGAACCCCTTCTATAATTACTATATACATAGCTCAAAGTACAATATGGTGGTCAGTGGGAAGAATGCCTCTTACATTGCTGGCCCGTGGGAAGAATGTCACCTCTACACATAACCAAAAATATCATTGGTGTCACTTAAACTGACCTGAGTGCCAAAATTGCCCATTGCTCAAAGAACCCCTAGCAACCTCTGGATGAACCTGGGGTTCCACAGAACCCTAATTGGGAAACACTGCTTTAGATCTTTTCTTGTTCTCTGTGGAGATCTGATTCAAAGACTGTAGATTAACGAATAAACATATAATCATTGCCCAGTGTGGCCCAGTCCACCAGCACTGGTAATATAGTTGATTGACTTCAGTAATGTGCCAGAAAAGCCTGTTGAGATAAAGGCAAAGGTGATAGGAGTGAGCATAGCTGTGCAATTAGATGCAAATAAACTTTCATTAGTAAGCTAATGCAGAATTTATGGTACACACAAAAAACCTTTCTGTGTAAAGGTTTGCAGGATCATAGTCATAATCAAAGCATAATCATGCAGGACTAAATGTATCCCATAGGGGGAGAAGGAAAAAAGGAATGACAGAAATTCCTTCTTTCTGGCCAGTTTCTATTGTTACTATAGCCACTACCCACTCAAAAGCATGCAGGCTTAAGGTGGAACTATAGGTAATGTTTCCCCTCCGTTCCTATAGGTTGGCCACATCATTATTTCTTCTAGGAACATAATCCTATATATATATATATATATAAGTACCTGGAGGAATAAACAGACCAGTTTCATTCTTTTATGGAGCCTGAGCCAGCACAAACTGTGCTAAATTAGGACAAAATAAAAAAAACCTTCTCCACCTTATACAGTGAGAAATGTTACTAAACATACTGAAAAACAGATTTTGGATTTACATATTTTTTGAATATTAATTTGTTTAGTACCAATAACACAAATTATGTTGTTCTTAACTGTTGGTTTGCCTTGGGAAACTATAGTACGTCTTTTGTGATTGCCTTTCAGATCATTTAGATCCCTTGCTGGAAGACAGTAGTTTACCAGATACAACATTCTAATATTTTCAGCCAATTTGAT
>NW_027324416.1:0-1154 GCF_032062135.1 Pyxicephalus adspersus | reverse complement strand
AGGCAACCAAATATGTACTCATAGGGACTGACTTCTGGAACACAGATTTCATCCAGCCATTTCCTATGTTAGTAGAAGCCTAGATGAAAAAAAAACAATATAGGCATTTCAGTAAGAGGATTATACCAACAAATGTATAATACAAATACACCAGGGGTAAATGGAATTCAACATCTGAATTGTCTAGGAGTTTGATGTGCTAAATTACCGTCAAATTTCAAATTTTTGGAAGAAATAGGAAGTCAATCAGGTATAACATGATGGATTTGAAAGAGGATTTGAAAGGAATATTCTGAAGGAAGGCTTCACAGGAAGAAATCCATAAGTGTGCAGTGATGATCTCTACTTCTTGTTAATTGCTAAGTGCAATTTGAGCGTCAGTCATGCTGACCTAGCAAGTTTTAAAACATTCCGAGAAACTAGCATAGAACAAGTATACCTTTCTAGAGTTCTGACAACGCTTGATGCATTTTTCTTGTTTATGCATTTTTTCACAGCAGTGGTATTTAGGAACTGAGACCGACAGGCACAAATATTTGTAGAAGAGGATCAGCTATAATAGTCTTTATAATTTTTCAGTATACTTACCTTCCCATTGTTGTTGTCCCTGGGCTTTCTCTAATTCTCTGCAAAAGCCAAATATTGGAAGATGCCCAAGCATTATAGAGGTGAACATATTTGTGGGGTTTGGGATCCTCAGCTTAGCCAAGATTCCAGCAGAAGGCCACTGAGGTCAGCAATAATGGTAGCCCTCTTGAAGCTGGATGTAAATTAGGAATGTTTTAATATTATCTGATATTTAATGAAGGGGGAGGCTTCAGATTAAGTGGTCCCCACATCTTGTTGCAAGGCCAGCTTTAATTAAAGGAATACATCTTTAATAGACAGAGAACAGTTGGGACTTTATTATGTGTAAAATATTGAAGTGATTCGATTTATAATTAGAAAAATGTAAAAAAAAAAGTGTATTAGATAAAATAGGTATAAACAGGGTTTTTACAGGGTGTGTTTGTTTTATTTAATTAGTGACAAAGGAGGACACCAAGACGGTATTCATAGGAATGCCAGTATATCATGCCCATCCATAAAAACTGTATCCTGCTCATAGGCCTGAAACATGTTTTTTTATCTATGTATCCCCTAAATATATTCAT
>NW_027324415.1:0-1154 GCF_032062135.1 Pyxicephalus adspersus | reverse complement strand
TGGATTTATGAACTAGCATTGAAAGTACATATGTACTTTTTAGATTAATTTTGGGATCTCATAGATATAAGGGTCCAAAACACAACACCATGCATTGCTGGGAACAGGTTCTGTTGAATGCAATCTTTATTCTTGTATCTATGTGCTTGTCAAAGACTGAAAATGTACCACAATGTAATACAATGTGAGTACTGAATGGAAAAAAAAATGTGCTGACGTGAAGTTGTCACAAAATGAGCCTTCAGGGGAAAATGCCTTCTGATTACACTAGAAAAAACAGGAAAATGTATTTAAATGAATTGTCCTGTCTCTTGATGGAAAACACCAGAAAATATTCAAATTTTGTTCAGACAAACTTTTAAATAAAGCCCCTTACACAGCATAATTAAGATGGGTCCTCATTGTTTCTGTTTTGGTACAATGTGTTCATTTTTGTTATTGGAATAGTGTATGGTAGACTTATAGTTCACTTACTCTGGGTTCATACACCAATAGAAAACTTCTGACATAGTAGGATGCCAGTTTGCTTTACTCATCTAGTCATCGTCAGTTCTTCGTGTTCTGACACAGAATGGGAAAACTGTCTAGTCTTCTAACCCCCAGCTCCAGGGGGCCTTATGTGGCTTTGAAATCTGGTCTTGCAGATCGTAAGGCCAGCCATCTGTTGTAGAAAGTCTGTCTAGAAAGGGCAAGAAGTATATCTATATGTTAAACGTAGTAATGTTTTTGGTTTAAACCATAAAAAAAAGGTGGTGTCTCAGTCCCCTTATTTTCTTTGTAAAAATACAAAAGCTTTTCCTATTTTACAGATGTCTTGTATAATTAGAGTTCTACTAAGTCACTATCATGTAGTTTGATTTAAACATATTAGCTATACGTCACAAAGACTGATTTTCAGTACATCAACAGTATCTGAAACTTAGATTAAAAAAGATATGTGTCATTTCAAGGCATACGATAAAACTGAACTACCAACTATAATTCTTGTTGAATTTAATTCCACTTCACTAATATGTGGAAAGGCTATAAGTTATACAAGCACAGGATAGTTAAATAAGCAGCGGCTGTGTAAATTTATGTTGAATTGTTTGTATATGCGCATTGGTAATTAGATGACGTATAATGTTTTTCTTCTACTGATAGATTTTTTTTTT
>NW_027324414.1:0-1154 GCF_032062135.1 Pyxicephalus adspersus | reverse complement strand
GGGGGGGGGGGGGGGTAGGCAAGTCGGCAGAGCTACGTTTTGCCGCAGTCAAGCCTAATACAAGCCTTCAATTTTCGTAATTGTTAAAAGTCAATAATCATTTCCAGTAGCAACAGGCACAACAAGAACAGGGGAGCACTGTACTGACAATGCTGTTTTGTTCTTTGGGAAGAGAAGGATGAGCAGAAGGTGCACTGCTGCATGCTTCCCATTACAATGGTGATAGTAAGGGATCTATCAACAATTTTCCCAAAATGGGCAATCACCTTGGGCAACAAAAATCTAGCATATGCATCACGTTTAATCCATTGAAAACGTTAACTTTTGAGGCTGAAAGAAATGGCTCCTGTATTTTTCATTAATTCACTTACTCAGAAAAATGTGCAGATTGCAATATCTAGGCAGCCACAATTTTCAGAAAGAGGTTTTCAATGGCATGGTTTTAGATGATTTTAATAAAAGTTTCCTTTAACAATTTATGAAAACATAGTACTCAATACTCAAAGAAATTGCTATTTTGCTCTTTTATCATGGGAAATATCATTTCTGACAGTACTGTTTATTGATAAACCTGCTCTAATTTTTAATCATACCTTGAAGAGAAAAGAACACAGGAATCAGTTTACAAAGTTTGTTTTATTGTTTCCCCCTTAGGAACTTGCTGATAATTTATGTCACACAAAAAAATGTATAGCTTATTTTTTTACCTAAAGAATATTAGTTAAGCATTTTTTTGTTGAGTTAGATCATACACTTGTTTTTTACTAATTTTTGGGTAGTGAATCTAGAAATGACCCCAGTTTTTGCGATCACATACAGTTTTTACCATAAAGGGTACCCTCCATTTTTGTCAAAAAACATACAAATTTTACATACAATGAAAAAATAATGAAATAATCATTTGAATGTACTGTTTATTTAAATTTCTTTTATTTATACAAAGGATTTATTGTTAACTCTATGACTTTTTTACAGTAAACATTTGAAAATTTATTGGGTAAGCAGTTAAGGTAACAATTTATGCTTATAGCTTTTCCTGGAGTGTTCAGTGTTAGGACAATCCCGCCGGATGCTCCAACAATAGTCAGCCATCATATATACATCCCATCTACCCTGATA
Organism: Pyxicephalus adspersus; assembly: GCF_032062135.1. Lineage (NCBI taxonomy): Eukaryota > Metazoa > Chordata > Amphibia > Anura > Pyxicephalidae > Pyxicephalus > Pyxicephalus adspersus. Next base: position 35 of record NW_027324414.1, on the reverse strand, counting down.
CCATCTCTTAATGACCTTTTAAATCTTGGTGGAAT
>NW_027324413.1:0-1154 GCF_032062135.1 Pyxicephalus adspersus | reverse complement strand
ATGCATGCTATCATGCAGTTGCTGCATATTTGTTGGCTGCACATCCATGGTGCAAATCTCCTGTTCTACCACATCCCAAAGTGGCTTTATTGGATTGAGCTCTGGTGGCGGCATAGGCCATTTGGGTACATTGAACTCACTGTCATGTTCAATAAACCAGTTTAAAAAGCTTTGATCTTCTTGATACGGGATGTAAAGTCATCAGATTGACACACACGTCAAATAGTCATCAGAAGATGGGTACTTCGGACATTAAGGGATGGACATGGTTGGAAACAATACCAAGGTAGGCTGTTGGCATTGAAATGATGTTTTGTTGGTACTAAGAAAACATACCCCACACAATTACCCAACCAGCCTGAATACCGGGACCAAAAATGGCAGGATGGATCCATGCTATCATGTTGTTGACACCAAATTCTGACCACCACCATCCAAATTTCACGGCAGAAATTGAGACTTAGGATACTTTTTGCAATCTTGTCCAGCTTGGTTCACTTTGAACTGTAGTCTCAGGTACCTGTTCTTAGCTGACAGGCATGGCACCCAATGTGGTCTCCTGCTACTGTAGCCCATCTGCTTCAAGTTTCCAGGTGTTGCGTGTTCATAGATGTTTTTCTGCATACCTTCATTGTAACTGTTATTTGAGTTACCACTGCCTTTCTATCAGCTCGAACCAGCCTGGTCATTCTGCTCCTTTAGCCTCAACAAGACATTGTTGCCCAGAGAATTGCCAATCACTGGATATTTTACCTTTTTTGGACCATTTTCTGTAAACCCTAGAGATGGCTGTGCTTGAAAATTCCAGCAGATCGTCAGTTTCCGAAATGTTCAGAGCAGCCTTACCTGGCATTAACAACCATGCCATGTTCAAAATCACTTAAATCACCTTTCCCCCCCATGCTGATGCTCAGTTTGAACTTTAGCAGGTTGTCCAGACAATGACCATAAGCCTTGAATGGGTACAGCTAATAAAGTAGACAGTGTGTGTGTGTATATATATATACTCCGGTTTCCTCCCACATCCCAAAAACATGCAGTTAGGTTAGATGGATTCCCCCCAAATTGACCTTAGACTACATTAATGACATATGACTATGGTAGGGATATTAGGTTCATTGCTCCTTTGAGGGACAGCTAATGACATGACTATG
>NW_027324412.1:0-1154 GCF_032062135.1 Pyxicephalus adspersus | reverse complement strand
GTGGAACATAAAGCTTTGCAGAGATCAGTAAGCAAAGAACAGAATCTGATGTAGGAAATTTTTTGGTGCCAATTGCAAGCAATCCGCATTTAATTCTTGGTCAGGGCTACAAAAATGCAAGTTGTACGCTGGTTGGCCAGCAAAAAGTTTTCCTATAAATCTCTATTCTTGTAAGAGCAACGTTTCTTACATTAGGTATATATATTATATAAGTTTACGAAATAAAAGTGGTAGTAATGGCAAAACAATCCATCATGTTTCATAGTATAGATATAGAATTTGAAAACTAGATATGTGTCCAGTAAAATAGAATGTGACAGGTTGTTATATGAAGTACAACATGTTTTGCACCAGATTCATGTACAAGCAGTATTCCTTATTGTTCTTTGGTGTTTTCTATTTTATTTTTGTTTAACTCTCATGGAAAATTCAGCATGTAACATTTTCCTATCCCTGTCTACTGTTGATTTTGGAATATTTATCTGCATAAATATGGAAATGATATCCCTTATCAATGTTTATAGATATTCAATAAAAGAAGGTTCATACACAAATTATAGCTAGTCACTCAAACAGTTTAATTAAGAAAACAAGGTGAAACAAAGTGCACAGCATGCTTTTTGCCTTGCAAATTTCTTTTTTACTTTTTTTAAGTTTTCTCCTTTATTTAATTAATCATGTATTTTAAATTAATTTTCAAATAGAAATACAAAAATTCAAAATGTAACAGACAGCAAGAAACTTTCAAATACAATTCTTTTCTCTTTTTGATCACATCTTCACACCTGTGACTGATTCTGTGTAGAATAAAAGAACATTTTAATAAAAGGTGAGAACTGTGCTACAAATAAAGATTACATGCTCTGCTTTCAGCAATATTTAGATTTAATTTTCAGATTCACATTACATTCTTGCATGTCTTTACATTGTGTTATAACACACTTGTCTGCAGATTTGGCAACAGATGTTTATCAATTTTAGGCCTTTGCATGACATCAGAAAAGAAGTGTGAGTTAACTTGTCATTGTGGGTAAATGTGATGGATTTTCATGGTAACAAAATTACATATAGCAGCAAATGATATTGATTAATTGTGTGGCTGAATCTCTCCCCGGTAGTTAAACTCAGAAAACTGCATTCGCACTGCTTAACTG
>NW_027324411.1:0-1155 GCF_032062135.1 Pyxicephalus adspersus | reverse complement strand
GACAGTGATACAGGAGGAGAGGACCCTGCCCCGAAGAGCTTACAATCTAGTAGGTGGGGGAATTTCACACACAATAGGATGGGAGATATGTAGTGGAGGGAAGTAGTGGCGGTTTCAATTGACAGAAGAAGACGGGTAGGCAAGTTTGAAAAAATGGGTTTTGAGCGCTCTTTTAAATGCTTAAACCAAACGTTGGCGTGTTTGAGTAACATTTCATATTACTATGCATGTTTATTGGTGATTTTGGTCCCCACTAGAGTTGTCCTATAAATGCTGAGAAAGAAGAATTTGATTTGTGCCTTTGGGGTCTGGCACTCTTCTTTCTTTGCACAATTAAAGAGTCAAGTCAGAAGAGTTCTGTATTATTTGTAAAATCAATATCAAGTCTTGGCTGCGGAGAAGAACGCATTAATTATTATGAGTGGTAAGGGAAGATTTTGCCATTTGTTTGGGTGATTTCAGTTTATCTATGTCAAGATGTTTTTTCATTTACGCTATGCCTCAGGAAACATTTGGTTTGAGCAAACTGAAGTGTTGCTAATAGTTTGGGTCCACCAAGTGATTAATGTAATTCTTCCATGGTTTACATAGCTCAGGGCTCATTAGCAACCATAGTCAAGGAGTGATAATGGGGAATAATAGAAAAGTAATGGCAAAAATAATGATTGCAAAAAAAAAAAAAGTAAAAAACATAATAAATTATAAAATAAATTATATAAAAAGATATAGCGCCTGGGTGCTCAACAACATTGGGGAAGTATAAAAGTAAAAAACAGTCAACAAAGTGCCACTCTCAAGGCTACAGCACAGGAGCAGGGATGAAAAAAATACTGGGATCTTAGCACAAGGATGGTTGGAGTGCATCACAATGGGCACAGTAGGTGTGCAGACCCAGGAGATCAGAGCAGGTATGCTGGGAGCTCCTCACAATGGGTACAGAAGCTGTGCATACCCAAGCGATCAGCACAGAGATGTGGGGGCTCCATATAATGGGCACAGCAGGTGTACTGACCCAGGAACTCCGCACAGAGATGTTTGGAACCCAACATAATGGGCACAGCAGGTGTACAGACCCAGGAACTCAGCACAGAGATGGTGGGGGCTCTGTATAATGGGCACACCAGGTGTACAGACCCAGGAACTCAGCACAGAGAT
>NW_027324410.1:0-1155 GCF_032062135.1 Pyxicephalus adspersus | reverse complement strand
TTTAGCAATCTCCTCTTCATTTTCCACTTCACTACCACCAGGATCAGACACCTCTTCTACTTTTGGTTCCTCACTAAAAAACACAAAAACAGTACAATATATATATATATAACATTTTTGGGTTAAGGGTAGAGACATATAAATATATAAAAATATATTTTATAAAGCCTCCAACACTAAGTTTAGTCCAGAGAAATTCTGGTAAGAAAAGCTGTTGAGTCTGGAGAGTTTTAGCGTTTTTGCCACTTTGTTTTATTGGAATATATGCCGAGGAAGGAGCACATGATCTGTGCTTGTTTAACGATCAGGAATTGGCCTTCAAAAGCCATGTAGAAGCGGTTTGCACTTTTTACCTGCAGCAGTTTTGTTTTTTAAACAAACTTTACTAATCAAATATGAAATGTTAATTTTTCTTTATAATGAGTGTTAACTGTTCAATCCCTATGGTTTGATTTCATAGATCTGCCTTTCTCAACTCGTTTTACCCAGAGAAAAAAAAAAAAAGTGGGATTTGGGTTTTATGGGAACCCTTGATAAATTAGTTCATTGAGGGTCAGCGTGAACAATACCCCCGTTGCGGTGATATTCAGATTATATCTATTTACACACACATGCATTTATATATATATATATATATATATATATATATATATATATATATATATATATATATATTTATTTATACATACACACACAAACACTATGTATACAAACACATGTACATTCATAGCATTGCAATTTACATTCATTAATACAACTTCACCATACAACCAACACCAGATCCTTAACACAAATAATGTATTTTATCGCTGGAGATAATATAGAGATAAGGTTTACATGGTAACCTAATATTTTTTGCTGATATCATCGGTACATAGGTAGGTATGTTGGCTTTTTTATTGTATTTTAAATATCCTTTAATACACACACAAAAAAGTGAGGATTGCACACACTGTTCTATCCAGCTAAGGTAGCTGTGTAATCCATACACAGTTAAAAAGAAATAACCCATTTCCTTTTATTTTTTAATATTCTCCTAAAGTACAAAGCATTATCCTGCTTCCAGGTTTATGACAGCAGGCCTGTTCCTAGCTCTTATATTCAGCCCGCCAGGTATTGAGGCCAGGAGTCTATATAAACAGACTGAGAATTACA
>NW_027324409.1:0-1155 GCF_032062135.1 Pyxicephalus adspersus | reverse complement strand
AATGGGCGCTATGTACAGCATTCCTTCATTTTTACCTGTCACTGTTTCCAGCGTTGAAAATCTAACGTGTGTATGCAGCCTTAGCCAAAACTTCTCCAATAAGAATACCAAACACAGGTTGTTTGTAAAATACTAAAGACAGCCTTAAATGGGGTGGGAGAGAATTGCAGCATCCATACCGTGTAGGCAATAAAATATAACCAGATGCTGGGTCATTGTAAACTGGTTCAGCTCTGTGTAAATATAAAGTGGGGCAAATATTGAGCATCCCAGGGCCTTGTCAATTAGTACTTCTGAGAATCTTGGGGTCCTGGGCAATGGGTCAGGTTGCTCCCCCTCAAAAAAAGCTCTAAACTGATGTAAAGCATTGATAATGAAGCTTAAGTATCTCTTATTAGTTGGTTTGTGATGAAGCACTGATGTCCTTTTCACAGATTTTTTTCTTCACATATAAAGCCCATTACCTGTCCAATATTTCACTATTCCTATAGCAAAATCATATGTTTATTGAAGGTCATTATCATGCTAGAAGTTATGGTGTTCCTCACTCTCTGGCTGAAAAAAAAAACTGTTGCAGTTAACTGCTAAATACCAGATGACTTTGTACATTATCTTCATCTGACAGATGGGATCGGTAATTAGGAAAACACAAGTGTGCTCGTTTTGGTGAGCATTGTTTTACTTGTCTTAGGTATAGTCTTCAAAAAGAAGCTTCTAATTAAACAAATGTCATGCATTGAAATGTCACGCACAATTTGTGCATGGATATTAACTATTTTTAGGAATGTTTTAAAGCATGGAATAGGACTAGCATTAATTAACTCAAAACTTTTCTCAGTAAACGTTTGTACAATCTTTTGCATAAACATTTTGGTTGGCGTGGAAAAAAAGTTTTAACTACAATGGGTATCTTCTCATCTCATCTTCTTCATGTCTTCTCATCTGTACTGAAGATGGATGAAGGTCCTGGACAATAATTAATACTCAACAAAGAAGCTGTACTTCCTTTCATTGACACTATGGCCCTGATTTATTAAAGTTCTCCAAGGCTGGAGAGAATACACTTTCATCAGTGAAGCTGGGTGATACAGAAAATCTGGAGTGGATTTCCTAAAACTCATTAGGTATTAGTTAGCAAATGTTTTCAATTCTGGA
>NW_027324408.1:0-1155 GCF_032062135.1 Pyxicephalus adspersus | reverse complement strand
CAATATCTACGAACGATCGTGTCGTTAACTCTATGTGCAGGATCGGTGCTATACGATCGTTCATATATATCGTGCATGAACGTTCGTCGTTCGTTTTCCAACGATAATAATTGGAAGTGTGTATGTAGCTTAACACTCGAGTGATAATGAGCACTTGCTTGTATAGGAAATGCTCCTTATCACTGAAGCATATTTTGATCTCAAAACATCTTTATAGCTTTCCAAGATCTCAATTGTTTCTTTTTTTCCCATTGAAATGTACTAATTTATGAGTGAGGTGTACTACATGTAATGCTTTGCAGGGTGATGTGTGCTTGGTGCAATTTTCAGTGTGAGGTGGTTTAAAATGTTTTTCAGGATAAGATGTTCTGGGTGCAATTTTCTCTAGTGTAAGAGGAGTTGTATGCAATAGTTTTTGGTCCTAGATGTAATAGGCACAATGTTCTGCACTTATTTGTAAAACAGATTTTTGAGATTTACAGGAACTGAGCAGGCAGTGATCGATTAACTAATATTTTCCATTGTACAGATGATAGTTAAACAAAACATGTAAACACGCAGTGTACTTGTAATACTGCTGTATAACACATCCAGCATGAAAACCCTGGGGCACCATACGAAAGTCCTGGGTGTGAAAGGTAATTAATGAGGTTGGGAATTGAGAAGTAGAAGACGGTGAAGAACCCTGGGAGTATCAGAGAGAGGAACAGAAAGAAGGAATAGAAAAAAGTAGTGCTAGTGACAGACAGACAGAGAGTGGTTAGAGAAAGTGGAGAGGGGCCCAGCGGTGTAAGTTACGAATAATAGGAATATAATTGTCAGTTTTGTTTCTGTTAGTGTAAAAAAAGTTTGGAGTGCTAAAAGTTCCTCCATTTTCATCATTCTGGCAACTTCTGAAACCCACTCCTTTACTAATGAAGATGGATTTCTCCAATGTTTCAAAGGCCTGGCTACTGCTACTAGTAGTAATTGAAACTTGCTTTGTGGGTCTTGAAGATAAGGGTAGAGATCGTCAATGGGTTGCTACCTCAGCCCTTTTAGTTGATGTTGTGTACCAGTATGTGTGTGTGGGTTGTGAGTGACCACCACAGAAAATCAATCTTTCGTTTTCCCCATATCATAGTTACATAGTCAGTTAGGTTGAAAAAAAGACAT
>NW_027324407.1:0-1155 GCF_032062135.1 Pyxicephalus adspersus | reverse complement strand
TGTGAGCCCTAAGAAGGGCCAAGGTGCAGTATCTAAGCAGCAGCTTGGTCTTCTCCAGAACCCCGAGAGATGAGGATGTTACATTGCAAGTTTCTTCCAAGTTGTGGTCCTTGGAGACACCGGGGTGGGCAGAACAATGTGTGATACCGAGTTAACAGACAGAGAAATAGTCAAAGGCGGCCAGGGTCAAGGAAGGCAGAAAAAAAATGATGTAAGGAACAGAGCCAGGGGTTGAGAACCAGAAATCCAGAAAATAGGCATCATTTACATGAGTGTCACTGAAGACACAAGGGGAGCACAGGAGACACAGAAAGGGACAGGTGGCATGGGTGACCAGACAAAGCATACGGGAAAGGAATAGACAGGAAAACAAGGGGTTAGCATTGGAGCCGGACTGGGAATGCAAACAATAAACATGCAGGTGAATTGGAAGTGCTCAGCAGAATGAGGGGCTCGGCAATAATGGTGACACGTTGCACGAACACTGATCTATGTGTCTGAGACAGTAAAATAGCCAAAAGCTATTAGCAGGCTATCTATTGATTGGACTGCTGGGGGGGGGACACAATGTGATATTTAATAAACTTTAAGGTTTAGTTTTTTAATCATATTTTAAATTAATTGGACCCGATGCATCTAAACTCTCCAAGACTGGAGAAGATTCAAGACTATCCTGGGAGAACATAGATGGCCCAAAAACGTGGTGATTTCTTGAAAATGTTTTATGATTAATTGGCAAAGAATATTAATCCTGGATTAAAGCTTTGCTGGATCATTCAGTTTCTTCCATGATAGTCTATTTTCTCCAGGCTTTGGAGAGCTTTGATAAATCAGGTCCATTGTGAGCCCGAGGTCCGACCTCAAATTGTGTCCCAAATGTTCTTGTTTGTCTTTCACACTGCTCTGATGATTAAGTCATTAATAATCATTGTTAAGTCATTATTAATGACTGTGTGCTTTAAAATCCACAAATTGAGGACATTTATTTGGCTTTGCAATTTGTCCTGGGTTTCTTTGCTTCGTTGTGTCTCTCGGGTTGCCTACTGTGGATTAGGTTTTAAGGATGTGACTGAATTAACATATGATCAGTGGCATTTATAATTACCAATTTGCAACCTCTTCATTGATTATACTCTCCTGAAGAAGCGTTATAAG